>NW_022900948.1:29800830-29805901 GCF_012274545.1 Fukomys damarensis | reverse complement strand
AACAAAAAAAAAAAAAAAAAAAAAAAATGCACAAGAGTTGGATGATATCAGTCCACTCAAAATATGGTCTGCAGAGTGGTACTGGTTCACAAACTGCTTATCACTGGTCCACAATGTGATGAGGAACAGAATTGAGAACCTTCAGAAGTTTTCATGGCAACCTGACATTATCATGTTTAAGATGAGAGCAGCAGACAGGTCCCACCGAATAGAGTATAGTTGGCTACAGGTGTTGTCAAATCAATGTAAGGAACCGCAGACCGAGTTCTAAAAAAGCAAACAGCCCTTCCCCACAGGTGGTTTAAAAGCCCTAATTTAAATTAGGAGCACTCGCTGACTTGGGTTCTATCATAGCACTTACACCTACAGTGGAATGCACGCTCCGATCACGGGAACTATCCCTCCTTTGCTGCCCCCAGCTCAGAGGGGCACCACCATTACTTATGCCTGAGCCAGACTCTTGAATGCCATTTCTCTTCCAGACACCTCCATCCATTAATCACCTAATCTTGTAAAACTCACCTCCTACACATCACGTGTGCCTTTTATCTCTCTCAATCCTAAGAACCTCCACCCTGTAGTCCAAGCCACCACTGCCTCTCCCTGGCCAAGGGCAAGGGCTCTAAATTGCTCCCTTCCGCAGCTGCCTCATCCTCCTCCTCCTTAGGGGGACACTAGGGGCTTTCTACAACACAGATCCGACCCCACATGCTCCCACTGCGCCATCACTGCCTGGCCCCAAACACTCCATCGGCCTCATCTCATGCTTCCTCATTGCTCCTCACACTGGCCTGCCTTAAGATCCTCACCTAGAACAATCCTTCTTACATTCCAGGGTCCTACCTTCTGCCCCAGAGACTCTCCTAATATCCCTGACCAAGTTGTCTAGCAGAGCCAGTGCTCTCACTGGGCCCTTTGTCCTGTTGTTGGCTCATTCCATGCTGTTCATGGTTGGTGTCTGTCTCTCCTCCCACCATCCTTCCGTGCTAGCCTGTTAGCTTTATGGGGATGAGGACCATGTTGGTTGATGGACCCTAAAGTAGAAGACATTTGAGATTTAGCAGGACACCCCTCTATTCACTCTGTTTTGCCCCTTTAGGAACTATATACTTCTCTCCATTGTTCTCAAAGCAGATGACTCATTGAACTGACCAATCACCCACTTGGGAGATGGGCATGTGACCTGGGCCTCAGCCAATTAGTTGAACCCATCCTGGTGTCATCAGTGACTGGCATTGGGTACATGATCTGACATGGGCTAAAGGGACTCAGGCCCAGATACTACTGGTTGCCATGATTGAGGGACTCACACTGTGGTGAGGCCATTACCCTGGTACCTGACATTATCATGAGGGAGTGGGGACCAACACATAAGAAGGAGGAACCAAGAAATGGAGAGGGTTCTCAGTGAGATTGGTCAAGCCCTGAATCTAACAGGTCCTGAAGGCTACTTTCCACAATTCAGTGAATTCCATTTACTGACTGAGGCATCTGAGTTGTGTTTTTGTTACTTGCAACCTGTAGATTCCAGACCAACATATCACCATTATGTAGCCCATTAGGCACACTGAAAGTATTCATTCGTTCATGCAGTCATTCCACAGTGAGAAGGCGACTAGGTTTGCTCAATAGGAAGAGTCATCTTGGCTGCAGTTAAGAGAGGTGACTAAAGAGATGGAAGTCGGCACAGGGAGTTCTCCCAGGAGGCCTTGCACAAGTCTCAGATAGAGGGTGAGCAAGACAGAAGGAATGGAAGGAAGAGGAAGATTCTAAATTCTACATTCACTGGAGAACCGTTGGCAGCCCCTGCCCATCTCTGGGCCTCAGTATCTCACTATGACTGAATCCATCATTCCAGAACCCCCAAGGTATCCCCCACTGGCTTTGGTCCCCAGCTATCAACACCCAGCATCATCACTGAGCAGTACGGCATCAGGGTTGGCTCTGTAGCCTGATTTGACAGGCAGGGAATAGTGACCTTCCTGTTTCTTTTTTCACCGTCTATAAAATGGGGATAATCACAATGGTATTGGGCAGTTACATATTATAGCACTGTTAGATGCCATCATTATCAATCATCATCATCATCATTGGTAATGTTATCATTATTATTTGTAGTTTCCAGAAACAATTTCATAGTAGGAATTTCATAAACAATTCTAAAAATTAATAATTTCTCAAACTGAGGGAAGACTTGGGTCTTCAGGCTAGAAGAACTTACCAAGTTAGTACCAGGAAAAATTACCAAAAGAAGACAAACAAAAGAAATAATCTGGTGAAATTTTGAAATTCCAAAGACTGGAAAAAGATATCATGCTTATTTCCATAAGAAATTTGAGAGAATCGAGTAAACAGTAGGCTTTGCACAGTACAAAGTCTAGGAAACCACAGAACATGTTTCTTAGGTTTCTTGGGCAGAAGGGCTATCAGCCTAGAGTTCTTTATTCAAGCAAACTATGACTCAAGCATGAGGGCAAATGCCGTCAGACTTACAAGGACTAAAAACATATACCATGGCTGGGTGCTATGGCACATGCCTGTAATCCCAGCATTCTGGGAGGCTGAAGCAGGAGGATTGCAAATTCAAGCCTAGCCTGAGTAACTTAGCAACTTAGTCAGACCATATCTCAAAAATTGTTTTTAAACTTTTAAAGGGCTGGGAATTTTGCTTAGTGCTAAGGTCCCTGGGTTTAAGCATAGAAGAAGAAAAGCATACAACTCCCAGACCTTTCTGAAAAAATTATTCAAGAAAACTCTCCAGGGCCAGGGATGTAGCTCAGCAGTGCTGTACCTGCCTGGCAAGAACAAGGTCCTGAGTTTGATCACCAGTACCAAAGAAAGAAAGAAAGAAAGAAAGAAAAGAAAATCCTCCAGACAAAAACAAAAGCCCAGAAGTCAAAGATGAAATATTGTGGTAGAGAGAGCAGCAAGCAATGAAGGCAGACATTTATAGGCTTAACAACTGATAATATAATAGAGAGTTAAAGGCAATTTTAAATAAATGATTCTTACAACACAATAGAACTAATGTTTACAAATGGTAACAATCAGAAACTGAAATTCCAGACAATCCCAACAGGGCCTAGGAGGTATAAAGGAATGCAAAAGAAATGCTCATTATGGGCTGTAGGAGGTAAGGTCACACTATTATAGATTTGATGTAATGCCTGCTACTTAAATGTGCATGTGAAAGGGCAGGTAAAAGCTCTAGCCAATTAGAATTAGGATATATAATTCAAGGAAATTTCACAGAAGAAAAATGAGGGTTAATCTTGTTATTTTCACTACATAATATGGAGCTATAGCAACTAACTCTTAACCTGGTATAAAAATAAGTTAATGAAGGGGACAAGAGTATTCAAAATCAACACCTATATATGGAAATTTGGAAGAATTGAAGGGATATAATCCTGTTCCCAAGTGTATTGATTTTAATACTCCTATTTTATGTGTATTTTTAAAATTTCAATAAAAATCTCAAAAGGAAATTTTGGGAGAGACAGGGAAGAGGTGGGGGCTAAATTACAAAATTATAATAAAATGTATACAGGGGCTGGGGATAGTTCAGTGATAGAGCATTTACCTATCAGGCATGAGGCCCCGAGTTTAACTCCAGCACTGAAAAAAATCACACACAGAGAATTTTGTTTGAAAGAAATAATATGTATGAATAGAAGAGAAAACAATTTTAAAAGAAGAGTAATAAAAGAGTGCTTGCCCTAAGATAACATACAAGCATTAGGGCAAATAATTGGGAAAAATGAAAAATATTCTCTCTCATACTATACCCCTAAGTAAATTCCACATAGTTTAAAATGTTTAAAGTTGAAAATAAAACCATAAATTTTAAAGGGAAAGAATATTATATAATCCTGGAGTGAATACCACAACACCAAAGGCAAAAACATTTATGTAAATCTACAGATACAATATTAATCATCCAAAAAAGGGGATTCAAAATCATAGGTGCTACTTCACACCCACTAAGATGCCTCTAATTTTTAAAAATGGAAAAATAATAATTATTAGCAAGGACATGCAGAGTTTGGAATCCTGATTCACTGATGGGGGAAAATAAAACTATATGGTCACACTGGGAAACAGTGCAGCAGTCTCTCAAAAGTTCAACACAGATATTATTTAACCTAGAAATTCCACGCCTAGGTATTTACCTGAGAGAAATGAAAAATATATGTTGCACACAAATATTGATGGCAGTATTATTCATAATAGCCAAAAGGTGGAAATGACCCAAGTGCTTACTAACTGATGAACAGTGAAACAGTATGAGGTACATCCACAAATGAAATATTCGGCCGTGAAAAGGAATTGATACATGTATAACACTGATGAACCTGAAAACATCCATGCTAAATACAAAAAGTCAGTCCCGGAAGACCAAATATATGATTCCATTTATATAAACTGTTCAATGTAGGTTAATCTACAGAGAAATGAGGTATTGTTATTGCTTAGGACTGGAAAAGATAGGGGAATTAGAAAGTGAGAGCTGAAGGGTATAATTTCTTCAAGATAATAAAATGTGCTAATATTAATTGTGGTATTCATTGTACAAGTCTGAATATATTAAAAGCCATATGCTTTAAATGGGTGAATTGTATGGTATTTGAATTATAGCTCAATAAAATTGTTACCAAAACAATTTATAGATACTGTTACCTATAAATCTGAATCACCTGTCATTCAAAGAAGTAATACAAATAAGAGGCTAGCACAAAATATCCTTACCATATAAAGTGCTTTTGTGAATGGATAATTAAATAGTCTCATAAGAAAATAGGCAAAAACTTGAGCAGGCTCCTCTCAAAGAGGCGAAAAAAATGACTGAAAGGCAAATAAACAAATGTTCCACATCTCTGGTAATCAAAGAAAGAAACCTATTAAAAAAGTGACAAAGGTGCAAGATCCCAGTAATGAATGTAACTGTACTGTATACCTCGAATGTACCAATAAACTCAATACAAAGAAAAAAAAGTGACAACAGGGCCAGGGATTTAGCTCAGTTGTGCTGCCGCCTGCCTCACAAGCACAAGATTCCGAGTTCGATTCC
>NW_022900948.1:29730051-29800713 GCF_012274545.1 Fukomys damarensis | reverse complement strand
AAAAAAAAAAAAAAAGTAACGACACACAGTGTCGAAGAGGGTACAGGGAAATAGACGTTCCCTTACTGAGACCTCTCCCTTTCCCAGGAAGCAGGACTTTCCCTGCTAAAAAGGGAAAGACTGACTTAGGCAAAGCAAAGTGAGCTGCTCTGCATAAACCAGGATTAGAAATGGTACAGTCATTCTGAAGAACGATTTTGCAATGGGTCCAGAATCTATTTTACAAATACACACCTTTTCCCCCAGAAATTCCACTACCAGGAATTGATTTCAACAAATTGTTCACTCATTCAACACGTATTTATTGAACATAAAACATGCACCAGGTGGTGAGCTGGATGCTGGGGATACCAAGATGTACCTGCAAGGATTTTTTTTTCCTTGGGTTTTTGTAAAAAGAAAAAATTGGAAACAACCCGAATGTTGCACTACTGGAGATAATCTAAATAAAGTATGTTTCATCTACACAATGAAATGCTCTGCAGCTGGGAGACAAGCACTGAATCATATTCAGGCACTGAATATGATGTCACGGAAGAACATTTATTGACAGGGAAACATGGGTACACCACATTGCCAAAAGGAAAAAAAGCAGGTTAGAAAGTTGCACCAGTAACCCTGTTTTACAAATAAGATACATGTGTATATAAGCAACCTGATAAGATTCACCCCAAAATGTTATCTCTGGGTTGTGGAATTAGGGATCAACCTAATTTCCTTCTCCTGGCTCATCTGTATTAAATGTTTTCTTTATAATAAACATTATTACACAAATTACTTTTGCAATGCAACAAAAAAGTCGATTGCATTTCTGAAATACCAACCATAACTCTGCCAGGCTCTGAGGGAAGGAGACCCGGAGGAAGGGGGATACAGTCAGACACGTGTTCACCCTTTGATGTCATGAGGGTCGCTCCATTTCTGAGGATTTACTCCCCACCAGGCAGCTAAGAGACGCTTGGCACAACCTTTCCATCTGATCATCACAACATATAGTGTGTAGGGCTGGGGATTTAGCTCAGTGGTGCTGCCACTTGCCTCACAAGCACAAAGTCCTGAGTTCAATCCCTGGTACAAAAAAAGAAAGAGACAGTGTGTGTGGTGTGTGCTCCCACCTTGCCTCACAGTTACCCCTTAGCTGATGAGTGGCACAGCTGGTGCTGGAGCCTCCAGCCCCTTAGCTGCCTCCGCCTGTTCCTGGGAAGGGCAAAGGACAGACCTGAGCCTTGAGGCCCTCTCTCTTGCAGGCCGGTTCTATGCTGGCCCCTATCCTGCTTTCCTGCAGCTGGCGCAGGAGGCGACAGGAGGACAAGTCAGAAAGGGAGGGGACTCAACAAGCGGAAGGCATGGCGCTGAAGGCCAGCTGGCTGAGGTCAGGGCACAGGGTGAACTGGCCAGGGGACTCCTCGCCTGCTGGGCGACTCTCAGGAAGCCCAACCACATCCGGCCCCAGGAGTTCCCATGCGCTCTGCACCCAGAGGCAGCCCCCTGAAATAGCAGGAGGAAAATAGGCGCCTTGTGGGACTGGCTCCAGCCCAGTGACTGCTGGCCAGTCCTTTCCTCCTCTGTGTCTCCTGGTTGGTGTGAGGAGGCGGGTGTGGGCTCCAAGGCCCTCCCAGACCTGGAGTCTGTAAATCTGTGGGACTTCCTTACATAGGGCCTGGCAGGAAGAAGAAGGGGGCAGGCATCCCCACCCAGCTCCCCAAGGAGCTCCCTCTTCTTCCCCTCAGCTCTGTCCCACTGCTATTTTCAGAACACACCACGGGGAGCGTCTCCACAAGTCCCACTGCGTTGCAAGCTCCAGGTAAAACATAGCAGCCCATTCATTACACTCCAGCAAGAGTGAGCCAGGAATTTCTAGACAAGACAGCTGGCTAGACAACCTCTCCCCTCCCTATTAGCTGGACTGGTTTCTCACCATTTCCATTACAGCCCAAAGTGGTAGCTTACAACACAGCACAAAAGGTTGCTGAGTGAGATCAGGAGAATCATCTAAGGCCATCTGCGTCCCTTCCACACCACCAACTTTCCGTCACCAATTCTGAGCCCTTGGCTAAGTTCTAGCCTCTGTCTGGTCTTAACGTCTCTTAGGGGAAGCTTTTCAGTTCCCATTCAAAGATTTTATGGTTCTACCAAATTTCTAGTTACTTAGCTTCAGTGCTATACTGTCTCTGCTTTTAGCTACATGTTGGATTTTGTTCCTAAAGTCTTCTGAGAGTTGATTACAGGGCTCAGAACACATTTTCCCTTTGCAACTGTGTCATAAACAGTGGCCACTTTCCTAGGCAATCCTGCTTAACCCTCAATGTTCTTCCACCAAGACAAAAGCGTAGAAAAACTATATTGCAATAATAGAATTAAACCAAAATTGAAAACCTCTAACATTTAAGACATCTTTTTAGAAAATTTATCTAGAGTCATGTTGTCTGAATAGTATAAGAGATGGGTGCTAAATGCAATAAAAAAATTCAATGGCAACTTTTGAAAGAGACTTCTAACCACACTAGAAATGAAAAATTAGTACATACTCTACTTGAAAATTAGCTTGATGCCATAAACTGGTAGTTATTTGGAAAGGTTAGAGAGGGTCTCCACTTTTTCTCTATTCTGACCCTTATTGTTTTATCCCAATAGTTTGGGATCTGGTGATTCCTGGAGAGCATTTGGAATTCAGCTCCTTCGTTTTTTGTTTTTGTTTTGTTTTGTGCTTTTTTGGTAAGAAAGAAACGACAAGATATGTGAAGTTATTCACCTGGGTCACACAGTAAGTCTCTTGACCGCTCTTGTTTCAGAATCTTACTGATTTTATGAGGCAAAAGGCTCAGGGAGAGGGGAGCCCCACAATGTGGAGAAGAGAAACATAGCTCCCGTTCTTATGAGGCATCTTTTTCTCAAGGGATGCCCATGTCAGCATGGGAATATGTTACCCATGACCCTGATGTGAACTTGGCCAGACTACATCATAAGCCAAATGGGGGAGGGATCCATCCTTGCTGCGGCAGCTGCACAGCTATGGGGTAACAGAAAAAGCTCTCAGCCAAGGGAGTCAGCTGATCTGAGTTCTACTCCTGGCTCTGATACTAACTTGGCCAGGTCAGTTCCCCTTTTAGATCCTGTTTCCTCATCTATATTCTAAACATAGGAGGGTTGAACTGAATAATCCAACTCAATTCTCCAACATCTACTGAGCACCTACTATGGACCAGGCAACAACAGAATCAAAGACAAGTCAAACCTACCCTCCACTTGCTCCTAGGCAGCTCCCAGTCTTGCAGGCAGTGTATGAGGCATGTTCAAAATATCCAGTAAATGCTCAAATTAAAAAATATATAGTAAAAGACACTTTGCCATTAATCCCCTTCACTTTGAACACATTTATCCCACATTTTTGCTATATTCCAAAGCAGTTCTGCAAGTGCTCTTTCATGATTGTCTTTAGTTACACTGTTTTGAGTCCCTCAGTGCCCTGCATTGATTCCAAATGTTTCCCTTTCATAGTCATATTGACTTTAGAGAAGAACCAGCAGTCACCTAGTACCAGATCTGGTGGATGAACTGGATGAGGACATACCATAATGTTTCTATAAGCCCGCCTCTCTTTTGCATGGCACTTGGCAGCAGCATTCACTGCATTTCTGATCAAGCCCCATAAAGACATTTACAAAACTGAACTTCCAGAACGGCTTCAGAAAATGGCCAAGTGTTCAGGAAGCAAGGGAAAATATTTTGAGGGAGATTAATGACAATGTGTCTTTTAATGTAATAAATTTTAACTTAAATGTTCATTGATATTTTGATCACATCTTATATAATGCACGCATAAGGGTTTTTTACATCAAGCATAAACGTAGAGTGTAGTGAAGAGATCCATTGGTATAGAACCCTGCTAACTCATGAGAGACCTAGTGTTTCCATACTTTCCTTCTCATAGCAGCCTGTCCTCCTTTCCTGGGACCTCCTCCCTACCCAACCTTGGACTTTCTGACTTGCCATCTTCCTTCTAGAAGAAAATTTCAGCTGCAATACAAAGAATCCACCATATGCTTGGACTTTGCTTTGAGACCCCCATTCACTGTATATTTTGATCACTCTTTGTATATCTGCCTGACACACTACGCTGAGGATGAACAAAACCCTCTGGGAAAGCATAAGGGGAAGCAAAGGCTTCTGGTGTGTACCTAAGAAAGGTGTTGGCCCTCCAGTTTTGAAGACTGCACCTTGTAAGGTCAGCAGAGATGGTCAGGCCATCCAGGCAGAAGGAACAGCCTCCATATGAATGGGCACAGGGACTTTGGAGAAGGTGAAATTGTCCTGTGTGGCCAGGCTTGAAGAACAAAGCAGAAGGGCAGAGTAGCCAAGAGAGCCTGGAGAGCCAAGTGGAGACCTGGGCTTTATATAGATCATCACGCTTCCTGTGATGGCCTTTAGGTAGGACTGTGCCTGCCCAGCCTCCCCAGTCCCTCCCAGCAGTCAAAAGAAGAGTCAGGGCCATGCTGCCCTGGCTTGGGATCCTAACCACCTACCCGTTGTGCGACCTTGGGCAAATTTCTTAACTTCTCTAAGATGCAACATCTTCATCTATAAAGTGGGTATAATGGGAGTAAACCTGTAACAGGATAATGAGCCTCATAAGGCTATAGTGGAGATAAAAAGAAACAATGTGTGTCAAAAGCTGGACTCCAGCCCTGGCTCACAGTATGAGTGCCTGGTAAATTACCTAGTGTTGTCACTCTACCCTAAAGCAAAGATCTGGGAGCAGCTGGGAGGGACGGCAAGCAGCCCTTGTCAGAGACAGACTTGGGAAAGACAAGAGCACGACAGGAGTGGGTAGAGCTGTTCTCTGTTCCTTACCAGCAAAAAGAAGAGCAAGTCGGCAAAGAAGGCAGTCTGCCCACAGCCAGACCAGCATCAAGGGAGAGAGGCGGGGAAGCTGCAGGCTGCCTGGAAAACAATTGCGCTTGTTGGAGAAAAGAGGTTTGCTCCTTTGGAGGGAGAGCTGAAATCCAATCCATTTGATTCTCAGACACTTAGAGCTGAGATCTTAAGTCAGCCAATTAGCAAAATCTGGGCACAAAATCCTGCGGAAGGAGCCAGTGACAGCGGACTCTCAACTGAGCTCAGGTCAAAGCCTCTTGGTGCTGATGCTAAGACAGCCAGGCATGAGCCCGAAGCTGCCCCCTTCTACCTCTGACAACATTTCTGCATCAGCTGATCCTCTTAAATGCCAATCTCTAAAGGGGAAGAGCACAACCCAACCATTCCAGCACCCCTGGGAGCCCATCTTAGGAGCTCAGTCTCATCAGACTATTTTTACCTCTTGCCGGCAGCAACTGATCTTTCCAGCCTGCGCCACCCCGCAGGGAAAATGAACACTAGAAGTTCTTCTCCACCAAATGGAGAATACGGAATTTCATTTTACTTGTCCAAAAAGTGTTCCCTCTACAGCTAGATGGGCCACCACTTCTAGTACGCACTGGTATCAGCCTCCTGACTCTTCGTGGATAAAAGGAATGACTTCTCTATTTCTATTCCTAAAAGCAAAGCTTTACATCTAGAAAGAGTAATGGATCAGTCTGGAAAACCTCAGCTTCTGGACTAATTCAGCCACCTACCAGCTGTGTGACCTAGGATAAGTCATTTAATTTCTCAGAGCCTGGGCACCTTTGTCCATAAACTGAGTTTGCCAGGAGGCTTAGGGGAAATGATGCCTGGGAACCCTGGCTGCCATCTCCAAAGTACATGCCGTGGGGTTCTCACTGTGAAGGACCCTCCCATATTGCACAACTGCCTGCATCTTCCCTTTGCAGAACCTTCTTGATGCCTTGGTACCCTGTGTGACAAATTACGGCTTTGGTGGCAGAATTTAGGAGAAAAAAAAATAACATTACAATAAAGAATTAAGAAAAAGACGTACACAAATCAGTGTCATTATTTCCTAAAGGTCCATGAGTCCCAACTCCTGAAGGGCCAGGAGACCCAGGCATGACAGCACAGAAATGAGTGTTTCAAGAGACCTAGAGTCCGAGATGTAAGAACACATGAAAACAGGATTAGAGGGTGTGTGGGGAACTAAAAGGGCCACTTTGTATTCAAATTGCACAGATGGCCTTTTTGACAATACATGGTTGTTCTTCCATCCTCCCAACTCCTGGGCCCATCAGGAAAGAGGCCATTGTGTGCTTCTTAGTGTGATTTATGGGGTGGGGAGGGGCCCGACCATGTTTCCCGTGATTATGACTCTCACATGCAATTTCGATAGCTTTTTCATCATCTTGAACAGCTGGGACAGCCCAGGATGCTGCAGAGCAATGGCCACCAGGCCGTATTTCATCTTCACAAGCCCGTGGAGCCAAATGAGAAGAATCAATTCACGAGGCAGAACAGCAATGGTGCTGTGGCTCACCACAATTGCTGGGCAAACAAGTCCAAGGCCCAGCAAGAGCGGTGTCCACTTCCCCACCGGCCGGTGGGCCTGGAACCTTGATGAGAGTGTCAGAAAAAACTGGGAGGAACGTCCTGTCCCCAGGGCTGGCTGCTGCATTCAGATTCTCCATTTCAGAGTGCCTGTGTTCTAAACCTATCTGTGGACAGAGGCAGGTCACCAGGCTCAGGACAGACAAGCTTACTGCCTTCCCAGACAGGCGATTCCCCCATGTCTCACATTCCCCTTAATGTCATTTTATAAGAGAATCAAATGAAATCAAAGTGCAGCTTGCTGTCTCCGCAGACCCAGCAGCTCAGCTGCTCAGATTCACCCTGTGGGCCAAGCCCTGGCAGGCAGAGATGCTGTAAACCATCTCTCCCCATCCAGGTAGAATCTGTCTCCCTGCTGGGCAGGGGCATCCCACCCCCTATTAAACAGTTGTACCAATATGTCTGATTTTTCCTATATGGAAGGTAAGAAACATCCTCTCTTCTAAGGCATCGTTTTTGGTGTTCAGCTGAGCAAACTCTCAAGGGCACAAATATCGTCTCTAAAGACACTGAGATCGTACACAACATAGAGCTTGTCCATGGTTAGGGATTTCTCTGACCTGAACCATCTCTCCACCCTCTCTTATCTCGTTTACTATGCAAATGACCCCATCATTTAGACTTCTTTTGTACATAAAACATGTCTCTCATCTGTAATTGTGGATTTCCCTCCTCCTAGGTTTTAGCAGTTAGAAGTAAGAGCTGCCCGACCCTGAGTTCTAGCTGGGGCTGCAGCAGGCAGCAAGTAGGCTGGGCTCTCATTCCTGGCCCTTGGTAGGTCTTCCTTTCACTTTACACTCTCTGCAAGAGTTGCTGAGCCACACCCAGCCCTCATCCCTGACCCTTAGAGTCCCACAGAAAGAAAAACAAGTGAGTTGTCAGAGCACTGAGTTCCAGCTCCCCATATGACAGCCAAGCACAGGACGGAGAGAGAGGTAGTACAGGCAACCCCTGCAGAGACCTGGGGACCAGGCTGAGTACTGCACACCCCCAACTCCAGAAACTCTCCCTAAACTCAGCACTGGTCCCTAGTTCAGGCTGGCCAGAAGGCTCTCTGTAAGGAGGGCCCCAAATCTCATTCACAAGACCAGATGAAGGATGAGGGCAGTGGTGGAGTAGGAGAAGGAATCTCTTCTCATCCCAGAGTCTGGCATTCACATGTCCAATACCCCAGCCACTCTCCAGGATAAGGCACCATCACCCCATAGGTGATGGACTGTGGGGCTCCCTAACTGATCCAATGCTCACCTGATACCCTCCTATCTACCTTCAGAGCTTGCAGAAATGTTCCTGAGATTGTGTCACTCCCTCAAAGGCCTTTCATGGCTCCCTGCTTCATCTAGAATAAAATCATTAAAATATTCACCACCTGAGTCTTACACAACCTGGCCTTCCTTCCTTCCTCCTCACTAGGCTATAGCCACACTGCCCTCTCCTAGCTCCTCCAGCACACCAAGCCCCTTCCCATCCCAAGAACTCTTGCATGCTGTTCCATCTACTTGGAATGCTTTCTCCCAAATCCTTGGCTGGTTTGCTCCTTTCCAGCCCATAGGTCTCAGTTTACAAGCTATGTCCTTCCTTAGCTGTACCCTTACAAGGAGCAATCTAGATACAATGTCCTCTAAAGGCATTTGCTCTCCCAGGGTGTGATCACGTGTGTGCTGGTGTTGATTTATTTAATGCTCACTCCCTACTAGGGCTGGAATCTTTATGAGAGCAGAAGCCATGCCCATCTGGTTCTCCAAAGTATCCCCCAAGTTCCTAGCACAGAGCCTACTACCAAAGAGATGCCCCCAAATATCCATTGAACGAACAAATTAATGTGTCCAAGAGTGAGTGAATGGGTGGAGATGTCTTCGGGCTGCGCAGGTCATGGCACTGTTCTCCATTGGGGTGACCTTTCCCAATCTGCTGCTGCCCCCAAGGTGGGTGCCTAAGATGCCATTTAGCCTCCTTCTCCTTGGAGGAAACAAGCTTCTGAGTCTTCTCCATCCAGCCAAAATAATGCTTCTCCATCAGAAACTTCCTGTTGCCAGTCTGCACATGCCCATAGGGCTTCTCCCGTTGCCAGTCCACACACACACCCTCAGGACCACTCCCTGAAGATGACCCTAGGCCCACCATCTTGGTTCTCCGTTTTGGGTCCAGTTGAGGTGAGGTTACTGTGTGGTAAGGGATGCCCCCAGAAAGGGTTAAGTTGCCAGAAGCAGAGTCCCGCCCTTGGGTTTGCTCAGCCAATCAGAGTCTGTCCTGATGAGGTAAAGCTTCTATCCTGGGTAGCATTGGTGGAGTTGCCTGGCCCCATCTCCTGCTGGAGAGAGCCGTAAGGGTGGAGTTTCTGTGGAACCAGACAGAACTGGAATTAGCTCGCTATCTACTCAGGCAAGGGCTGCCTGACTCCAAGACCTGCCTCTGTTCTTTTTTAAGGTACTCAGTACCTGGTATTTCTGAGGCCCATCTCTAGCTGTCAGAGAGGAGATGACAAGGTGCCACATACCTCAGCATCTCATCTAGGAAAAGTCTCACAGCCAGGGCAGATCCAGGAGGCCTCAGGTTTCCCTGCTTGGGCCCTGGAATCCAGCAGGTAGCTACCAGGAAATGGCATGGAGCAGTCATCAGATGTGCTCAGAGCACCAGCATGAACTTTCATAAACCAGGACACCAGATGACTCTTACTCTGTAGACATCACTTACAATTCAATGACAGAATGAGAGCAGGATAGCTCCCAGAGGTCTTCTCACGCACCACTCTGCCCAACACATCACAAGTATAATCCTCACAGGAACCCCCTTGATCCCCCCACTTTACTGATGAAACGCCTGAGTGTCAGACAGGCCAGGTGGTTTGCCTGAGGTCACATTACTACCGTGTTGTTTTGAACTGTTGCATATTTGTCTCCTCGACTAGTGATCTGAGCACAGTGTGACAGATTTGGTGGTGTATTCCCACAGTGTGACATGGTGGTGTATTCCCACCATGGATCCTGCAGTGCCCGGGGTCCACCCTGAGGACGGGGCCAGTCCAGCTGCATCGCACCCCACTACCTTCTTGCCCCTGAGGGCTGCACTCAGAAGGCTTCTTGGAGCTCAGTCTAGCCTGTGTACATGGAGCTACGCAGCAAGACACTGAATGACACCTAGGACCTGCCCCACCAGACCATTTTTAGATCTGCAGGCATGGCCTTTAATGCTTGGATCACCACCCTGATGCCTTCATCATCTCACCCCCTTAGGAGAATTCTGTGAGGACAAAGACCAAGTTTCACTCATCAGTGTGACCCCAAAGGACCTAAACCAGTTGGGGGAGAATGCATTCTTTGTGTATATTTGATTGAATAGCCAAAATAATGCTTATCTTCCCCTCTCCCTGCTGCCCCGCTTGGAACCATACTGGCCACAGGGGGACCAGCTCTGAGTCAATCAAAATGAGAAGCTTCCTAGCAGTGCTCAGAGTATAGTGCAGGGAGCATAGTACAAGTTATCCAGGACTACGATAAAAGGTGGATGCCTTCCAGGGACAGGCAACGAAAAAGCAAGAGAGGTCCAGAGCTCTGAAGGGGAAGAAGGAGTGCTGAGCAGGAGAAGGGCAGCTGGGACAGAAGAGGCTGCCAGTCATTTATTTCTACAAAAAAGCCCTACCTGTAGTGGTCACTAAGAGCAAACAGGAGAAAGGCAACACAACCCCGAGAAGGCATGCAGAGCAGCTACACCTGCCTCAGGAGTCCATTCTGCCACAGCTGGGACCCCACACTATCAGGTCATAGGCCACTGGCCCCTCAGACACAGCCCAGAAAACCTATGTCTGCCCCAACCCCTACCCCCATCCCAAAGGAAGCACAGGTCACAAAAGTCAAGTCATGCAGGACTCTTCAGGGTATGGTTTCCTGATGGAGACTGGATGGCCAAGGCTCTCAGCTTTCATAATCCCAAAGCCTGAAAAATTGGAAACAGCTACTTGACCAGTGCTAATGGGACCAACTGAGGCTATGGCAGGAAGTGGTTGCCAAAGATTACATAACAGATAGTGACACTCAGGCCCTTCTGTTGTTCTTTGAGCCCACCTTTCTCTATTCCCTCCATTCTCCCCAATAACCATCTATGTCATTTTCAGGGCAAGTCACATTTATATAGTTTGTGAATTTGAGATGGCACAGAATCCCCCATCTCAAGGATTAGCAACACTGTTGAAAGGAGTAGGGTTTTGCGGAGTTGCCTCATGAACCCCCCTTTCCCTGGGAGGTATTTAAGTGGGTGAGAACCTCGGCAACAGTTTCCCTTATCCTAAAGGTGGCAAAGCATTCCCCAAGGAACACAAGGCGACTGACAGGCACACGGCTCAGCCAGTACTCAAAGCATCAGTCAAGCAGGACCTTTATGCCTGGAAAGCGAGAACTAGCTCTGCGTAGCCTTCCTCTGGTCCCTTGGAGGACTGTGAAGGAGGTGCAGGGTCACCCTGAGGCCGAACACAGGTGGATGAAGGAGGTTCACAATCACCCTGGAGCTGAGCAAAAGTAGATGAAAGGGCAGGCAGGCTAGGCAACTACCTGGGCCTACTCATTAAAGTCACTAACATATTCCTGGACTGATATATGGCTGGAGAGTTATATTTACTGAACTTCTCTCAAGAAGCTTTCGGAAAGTAACTGGAAAGAATAAATTGCTAATACTCTGAGTGCAGAGGAGGTGGGGATGGGAAGACTGAGCAGTAAGATTCCCCAGTTCCATTACTGCCACATAAGGAGGGTGGGCTGAGGGAGCATGTAAGTCAGGGCAGCTCAGTCTCAGGCCCTGGGAGTGGTTCTGAGGCTGTCTCAGCAGTTAGGCCGGCTTTGCTTTCTGCTGCCCAGCAAATGGCCTCTTCACTAACCTCATTTTGAAAAAACTGTTGCCTGCCCAGAAGGCCCACATAACTTGGTGTAGCTCTGGAGCCTTTCCAGGGTCAGCCAGGCACATCTGCAGCTCTGCAGGGTCCAGAGCCTGTCTCAGACCCGCCTGCCCCCAGGATCCCACAGCCTTGTACCCTCAGATGGACAGTCTCCTAGGCACTGCAAGGCCATGGCCAACACCTCCAGACGCAGTGAACTCTGAAGCCCAGGCTCAAAGAACTCCCTCCCCGCAAAAATAACAAAGCCCAAAGAAAAGAAAGTGGGCAGGAAGATGGGGGGCTGGCACATGTTCAGACATTGGACATCTCAGGAGCTGCTCCAGTGAAGGCAGAGCAGCCTGGACTCTGACAGTGGCCAACTCCAGATCAATGGGCCAGAGGAGACCGTAGCCATGGTGACAAGTCTCTGCACAGAAGAGAAACCTGACAGTGGGCCTAGCCAGTGTACCCTGGGTGGTTGGCAGGGGCAGTGTAAACCCCAAAGATGGTCAAGTGAGCCTACTACATGCCAAGCACTGCGCTATGAGCTATATATACATCTTCTCCTGTAATTCTTACAACTCTCTGGGGGAGGAACTAATATCCCCAAACTAGAAAGAACAGAGCAGTAGAGTGACTTGCCCGAGGTCACACTGCCAGGTAGCTGCAAAATTGACTCAAGGGTCTTACTGTCTTCCCTCATCCTTGTCCCTGACCGGTGTAAAACAAGTTAACTTTCAAAGTCTGGGATGCTGTGATCCTCAGAGTCTCGCTCCTTTCTCAATGTGCTGGGGAGCTGCAGGAGAGACTGGTAGCCACCTACCTGTTTCCCACCTCTCATCCAATGCCCCTTTCAGTGGCACACTGGGCCTGACACACTGAGAAGCAACAAGGACAGCAAATTCACAGACTGCAACCCCCTCTTATTTCCTACCTTCCCTCAGATCTGGCAAAGCAACTAACTTGGCAACTTCTGCAGCAACCACACCAAATCCCCCGATAGTCAGCACTTTTAACAAGAAAGGGGACCTGAACTCTCACAAATGGAAACATATAACTGCCTTGTGGCAGGCATCGGGGTGTCAAAGATCCACCTCCCATCCCATCGCCCCCCACAGCCATTGAGCAGTGCCTGGCCCACATCAGCCTCTCCCCCATCAGTCTCTAATCTTCCCTGACACTCCAGCTGGCCAGTCCCAGCCCCTAGCAGTCCAAATGTGGTTCCACTTGACTCTGACCTACATTGAACTATGACAGTTTCTGCTGCAAACAACCCCTCAATTACATCTGCCTCGGGCCAGTGTTAAACACAAATGTGCTGGCCCCGGGCATAGCTTCCCCAATGGCAGAAGGAGGCCGCCTGCCAGGCAGCAGCAGGAAGGCTGGCCCAAATTAAACCTTGCCATTGGCAAACCAAAGAGCAGATCTGAGAACTGATGGGGTAAGGTCATTTCGGGTCCATTGCTCTACCCAAGCATTGTCAAACCCACTCAACAGACCTAAGGAAAAGCCCAGGGGGAGAAACCTTAGGGCACAGGCCCCTTGCCAAGAGCACGTAGCCCAGCTGCACAGGCTGAGCTTGAGCTGACCCTTAGCTCAGCTGGGAAGCTCAAGGGCCAGGTTGGGGAAGCAAGGAAGCAAGAGCGACAGCCGACAGCCACTGGCAAGGACCTTACCTTCCTCTCGGGAGGTGAGGCTGCCAGCTGTTGCTGCTTCGCGATGTTCTCCGACAGGCACCAGCACACTCTCTTCTTCTGCTCCTGCGAGTGTGCCTCCAAAGTGAATAAGCACTCTGCCTTCTGACGTCAGGGAAAACAGAGAAAGGGATGGTCAGGGCTGCTCAGATTGAGGGGCTCCAGGGTCCAAGCCCATCCCGGGCTCCAGAGGGCGAGGCTGTAGCGGGGAAGGGTGCGTCCACTAACAGCCATAAATGCACACTAATCCCAGGTGACACAGAGGCAGCCAGAGCAGCAGGGGATCGGTTGGGGGCCAGCTAGGGAGCCACAGGCCCATGCGTTGGGGGAGGGGAGGGAAGCAGTGGCTCCCCACACAATAGAAGCCTGTGGAGAGCTCAGGCCAGAGATGATGAGGTCACCCCCCCACCAGCAGCACAGAACCACAGCTGGGGAGCATGGGAGAACCGAGAGTGCCAAGGCTTCCCGCTGATGTTCTATGGAGCCAGGACCTTCCCACAGCTCACAGGACCCCTCTCCCTCTCACCACACTCCTGGAATCAAGGTTAGATGGGTTGAACGGACACACCAACAGGACTGAAGCAACAACTCAAGTCCCTTCCAGACACGCTTGGGAGGCAGCCCTGTGCCCCTCTGCAGCCCACCACTGCCCACCATGTGAGCAGGGTCTCATCAATGGCCAGTCAGCCCCATTGAGCACAGCAATATCTCTGGCACCGCTGTCGTTTAAACGCCACCAGCTAGACTAGAAACTCCCTCTAGGAGGCACTTTTCATCTGGGTCTAGCACCACGCATGCAAGTGCTGGCCTCAGAAAGCTCTGGCTGCTAGAGGAACTTCCGGGATGCGAGGTCAAACCCAGGGCAGCGCTGGCACAGTACCAGGGAGTGGGCCCCTTGAGCATTCAGGACATGCAGTGGGCAGGCAGGGCGGGGCCAGGAGCCCAGGGTTACCAACCCCCACCAAACACTCAGACTAGGGGATGACAAGCTCTTTCTGGCTCCGAAGAATTTGATTATAACCTCACGGGGCTGCGATTCATGAGCTCAGCCAGAGAATGAACAGCACAAGCCGGAGGGCTTGGAACAGAGAAAAAGACCTGGTTCCTATGAGTCCTTCTTCCTTTTGCAGTTAGACAGACTTTGCCACTTCCTAGCCATCAACCTGGGGAGCTTTCTGTAAAGTGGGATTGATAATGATGTCGCCTACATCCCAGAGCCATTAGGAGGACAGGCAATGAGAACAATCCCAGGAGCTGTGCACATAGTAGCTATTGCTATTATTCAGCAATGTGTTCATTTAGTAAATGTTTAGTGAGCATGTACTATGTTTAAGAGACTATGTAAGGTAGGACATAAAGAGGTAAAAAGACTAAGCCCTTGAGGTTAGGCTGGGGGGGTGCAATAAACGATTAAGTCAACAATATTACAAATTGTGAAAATGCCACCAAGATCACAAAGGGGGAGGTTGAAAAGGTCAGAGAAGAGCTCTGACGCTTGAGCTAAGGCCTGAAAAACAGAAGCAGACTGCAGGGAAAGAGGTTGGGCCAGGTGTGGTGGTGCATAACTCTGATCCCAGCTACTCAGGAGGCTAAGGCAGAAAGATGGAAAATTCCAGGCCAGTACAGGCAACTTAGAGAAACCCTGTCTCAAAAATAAAAAAAATAAAATAAAAAGCCTGGGGTATAGCTCAGCAGTCCTTGAGTTTAATGCCCAGTATCCTACTACCAAAAGAAAAGAAAAATGTAAAGTGCTTGGGAGCTGTTCCCAGCAGAAAGGATAGCGAACACCTGCGCTAGGAAGCTCTTGACATCATCTAATGGCACATTTGGGAAATTTTTCTACCCTGCATCCAATCCAGCCCTCGGGAGTGTCAAGTGGGGCCACCCCCATGCTGTTTCCCCTGGGTGCCAGCCTCTCCTGTGGGAAAAGTACTCAGAAACTCATCTTCCTAAAAGCCTGGGAGAAGAGGAGGAAAAAATGCCCTGCCTGCTGCAGGCCCCAGGGCACTAGGTGGGGACATGAGGCAATCCTGCCTCTTCCACGGAAGGCTCCATGATTCCAGAACTTTCCCACTCACTGCAGGGGAAGGTGCAGGATGCCACCCAGCAAAAGATCCCAAGATATCGCAGGGAAAACCCAGTGGAGCGGGCACTGTCCAGAAAATCCTCTGCTTCCTGTTTCATGGTGGCTCTGGTGAAGGGAAAAGTAGGAGGGGACTGCGCTCCCTTGCAGTTTGGAAAAGCTCTCACTGCACATGGCTGGCCCTGCCCTGAGTCTCCCAACAGTGCTTTCAATCAGCCCTGTAGGCTGCAGCAAATTCCTCAATCTCTCAAAGCCTCAGTGTCTTCTGTAGCTCTGAAGAAGAAACTCTGCCTTAATAATAATCTTTTTTATCCAATTATCAATTTTCAAAAGCACTTTTCCATCCATGATCTCATTTTAATCTTGACAATTCCTTGAAGTAGGGAGGGCATGGATTGTTGTTCCTATTTTATAGGAGAGGAAAATCGGGGCTCAGAAAAACAATGGGCCTCCCTGAGTCTCAGGGCCAATAAGCCCAGGACACTCCAAGTCTTAGAGAACCACGTGCTGGAATTTTATCTCCAGAACCTGAGGAGGCCACACTCTGGGCTGACAGGACTGCTGTTTTACAGATGGGGCCTGGAGGCAATCAACCATCAGAGTAAACCTTAGGCCTTTTATTTGCTAAGCAACTCAGAAGTCACTGGCAGCTTTTTGTACAACTGCCCCTGTCCTACACGACAGTCCCTACCCTACAAAACTGTAAGAAAGTCTCCCCAGGGATGCTTTCATAGCAACCCAGCTACATACTCCTAATTCTGAGACAGCCCCTCACACTCCACGGCTCTCAGAGTACCAAGCACTTTATTAGTGGCGCTTTGGTATTTTTTCCAACAGACTACTCTGTTTTGCTAACACCCACAAGAACCACACCTTTGGTAGGCCATCTTGCTCTGCCTGGAGTGGTAACCAGATCATTTGTAATGGTAAGTGAGATTCTAAAGACACTGAGGCCAAAGCTTCCTTTGGAAGCCACATTTTCTCAATCAGGGGTGGAAACCACACTGCCTGTCTCAGCAGGAGACTGCAGGACTGGCTCTCTGGCTCTGAGGGCTTAGAGCTAAAAACCTCAGAATGCTACAGAACCCAGAAGACTTCTAGGCCGAAGGACATAAATCCAGACCTAGCCCAGGGTGGGCGGCTGGCTGTCACAGAAAGACAAACATTTGTAGGAGCCAGAGCTTTGAAGATTGGCCTGGCCAAAAGAGGAAGAGCACTGACCCAGCTCCTTGCAGGGAGGCTGAATTCCCATCTCCTTGAATCTGTCAAAATTGGTAGGGCCTCATTTCCTATCTGGCTTCTCCCACAGAGGGACCACTTCACTCAATCCATCTTGCTGATTTTAACACTGACTTGTACCATGCCCTTATAATCAGGCTTCATAGCCAAGGTGCCCCAAAGGCATTGTCACAAATGCCTTCAAACACCACACCTAGTTCAGGGTGGTCAACCACATATAGACCCCTCAGCTGCACAAGCCCCATCTAACAGCACTCAAATCTAATAGACACCCACCTCCTCTTGGCCTCTCTACAACCTCCATGTTACCCAACCTCCTTGTTCCCGGATTAGTTTTATCTTCATGAAGCCCCTTCAGCTGTGACTGTCGTGTGTCCATTTGTTATGACAAGCATGCCCTCATTCAGTTCGGTTCTCCTGATGCCCTGACGTGGGTAGGAAGGAACAGTCTGTTCACCCTTCTGCAAATCATCAAACTAAGACTCAGAAGGGTTAAGTCATACAGAGGATTCAGTTGTCTTCTACCTCTTCCAGAGCCTGTGATCTTGCTGTATTTGTATAACTGTGTACATGCATTACAAAGAATGTGAGACATTATTCTCAATTTTTTTAAAAGATCAATAAATCATTTGTGAATGCCTCTAATGGAGGGTAAATGAATATTAAAAGCCCTTCCTCCTGCCATGAAGCTGGCAATAATAATAGCTGCCATTCACTGAGGACTGTGTGCCAGGATCTGTGCTAAGTGCTTGGAGGCAGTGTCTTATTGAATCTCATTTAATCATTACAACAACCCTGCATGGTCAGCCTCTATGCCTTGTGTCAGAGAAGAGAGTGTACCTCGCCCCCAGATCATTCAGGAAATGGCAGAGCCAAGATTTAAATCTAGGTCTTCCTAACTCCAAAGCCACACTCTTAAATAAACAAAACAGAGCCAGTGTTAGATTCCAGGTGACCGAATGGTCCCCTACCAATGTGTCCATTGATCCAATGCCCTGAGTGCTCCAAAGCCAGGCATGGGCTGCATCTGTCTTATGATTTGCAAGGGCTGAGGGACACCTATCCAGGGGACTAGGGACCCAGAGCCAAGGACTGCTTAGGGCAACCCTTCCCAGGACCTGGCAGCTGGGAATAATCAGAGCTGCTATCACCCAGGAACTGGAACTTTCTCAATGCAGAGTGAAAAAACCTCCCCAAACCCCGACACTTCCCCCCGGTTTCTTCTTGGGGTATCCCTGAATGTCAGGTAATGAAAAGAATCCACCTATGGGAAGTTCTAAGTAAGATGTGCACTTGAGAATCTCCATGGGGTCCGAACCCGCCCATATCAAAGTATCCCAGGCTACAGAGCAGGCAGGCAGCTTGTCTTCCCTGCTTCTCAGCAGCCCATTAGAAGAGAAAGGCTTCTGGCTCCCTGTGAGTTTCAACCTCCCAGCCCTGCAGGGTCAGATCACCTGGCACTTTACTGAAATAAAAGGCTCCAAATCAATATCCCTTCATCAATCTTTGGACAGCCAGGAGGTCACAGATCCAATGGAGCAGAAGTGCTTTTCTCTGGGAAAAACAAACCCAGCCTGGCAGGAAGAGCTCTTGGAATTAAAGAAGTCAGAGTCTCATTTCAGAGGCTGAGGAGAGAACTGGAATCCAGAGTGCAGGCTCCACAGGGTGGGGGAACCCAGCCCAGTTCACAGCTTTTCTAGGCTGCACCCTGCTCTAGGCTCTGTGGAACCAGACACTGCCAGCACTGAAGTGACGCCACTGGCCACTCCCTATGCCCTGGCGGGGATCTGGCTGGCACAGGGGAAAACATCCGGTGCCCTCAGGTCTGCATTCCAGGTGGCTGAGTCCCCAGCTCTTCCCTGACAATATGCACTGCTTCTTTGGAACCCTTGGCTTCCCCAAAGGGAACTTCTCAGCAAGAGTCAGTTCATACACCCCAGGCCTTGTGCCTCCTATTTGCCAAGAACTGAAAATGGAAGAAACACTTCTCTCCCCACCTCACTCCCCACTAGGGATTAAACCCTGGGCCTTTGCACTGAACTATATCCACAGCCTTTTACTTGTTTTTTTTCTGGATAGTCTCACTACTACATTGCCCATGCTGAGCTCAATTTTGCAATCCTCTTGCCTCAGCCTCCCAGAGTGCTGGGATTACAGGCATATGCCCCAACTCTTGGCTTTTTAAAAAAACAAAACAGAGTCCCACTAAATTGCCTAGGCTGGTCCCAAAACGAATGATCCTCCTGCCTCACCCTCCCAAGTAGCTGGGACTGGAGGTGTGCACCACAGCAGATGAGCACAACCTCCTTTTCAAAAGGCTGTATTCCTCTAGGCCAGCCATACCGTTGGGTGTGATAGCACCCCTATAATCTCAGCACAGGGGAGGCTGAGGCAGGAGAATAACTACAAGTGTGAGGCTAGACTGGGCTACATTGTGAGTTCAAGATCAGCCTGAACTATACAACAAGACCCTGTCTCAAAATTAAACAACAACAACAACAACAACAAACAACTCTTGGCCATAGCCCATCCCCAGATTATGGCCACTATATTCTCCCACCAGTGCAACACATTCTCAGCACTGTTAGGCAAATTTAAGCAGAGGCAAAGGGCAGGAACCGGTCTAATAAATCTAGCTTTGAACAGACACCGCCCTACCCACACATTACCGTAGCAGACACAAGGTTGGGAATTAAACATTCCCTGAAGATTGAAAAGATTTTGTATGATTCAGTGGCTCCCAAATGTTTCATCACAAAGGACCTCTTTGGTTAAACCTCTGGTTTTGTGATATTTTATCTACCAAACCATATCAAACCGTGAGTCGTTTGCCCGATTTTGCTTCTCAAAGGCAGAGCACTGCCCATCTAAACTCTGGAGCAGACAGAGACAACCAAGAGCATCAGTGACAGGGTGAGAAGCATCCAGTCCTAAACACAGATAATGACATCTGCTTCAGCCTGTACTCTCTGGCCCAGGTAAAGGTACAGGGACCTCTGGGCCTTTGGGAACAATGACAAGATCCTGGAGGAGAGATTGTGGGCAGTACTCCTGGGGGAAAGAGGAAGACCAAAGGAGCAAGTGTAGGAGTCAGGGCAACCTCCAGAGGAAGGTTACTAAATAAACAAACAGAGGATGCTTGGCTAGCAGGCTGCACCCTCATTATGAGACCTGCAGGTGCTGGGGCTCCAGAGGTCCTGAGCAGATCTCAGGGGCCATCCCAGGACGGTCTCGCCATCTCTTTCACATACAGGTAAGACAGCCGGGGCAGGACAGCTGGGAACTTGACCTGGACCACGGCAGGGCTGTGTGGAGCCCAGCATCAGAATCTCATGACCAGGCTCCAAGCCCCAGACCTTCCCTCAAGCACCAGGTTCAGAAAGACAGACTCACCTCTGCTAGATACAGCAAGCAGAATTTCAAGTCTCCTGAAGAACCTTTGAGGGAACAAAAAGTGAGATTTGCATTACAACTGGCTGAAGTGTCTCAGAGGTTTGCTGAGGCACAGCCAGCTGTCTCACCCAGGAGGCTGTGTGCAGTGCTTCCTGGGAAAAGAGGAAGAGGCAGACACTGGGAACAGGGCAGTCTCTGGAGCAAAGCCACTCCATTTGCTAACTGGGGGGTGATGGGCAACTGTGAGGCATTTGCCTGCAAGTCATCCTGACCCAAAGAAGGCTGGCATCACATCCCCAGGAGAAGCAGTCAGGAGTATCAACCAGTAGGAAGCTGTCGCCCATCCCAGAAGTCTCCTCCTTTCCATGATCCTTCCTGTGACAAGGGACAAGAAGCAGCACACATCCAGGTTTTCTCCACCACTCCAACTGCCTTTGCCATCTTGAAATTCAGGAGGGCGTCATTTGATTCCTGGGTGGGGCCGTTATTTCCCACCTCAGAAGCATGAGCCAAGGAGGGGCAGTCCCCACTCATGGGCTGAGCGGCACTAAGAGATGGTTTGCTGGCCCAGGCTGAGACCTCAGTGCTTTCCTAGAGCCTCCCCATCCCTTTAGGATCCTGAACTCAACCATCCACCAAGCACTCTGGAGCTGGGAAGAGCTGGGAGGGCCTGGGGGCTGTCCCCTCCTCCTCCAGCCAAGGAGCTCAGTTGGAAGCCAAAAGATGACACAGAGCTATTGGGGAGGGAATTCTGGAGAAGGACCTTTAGTGTGAAAACTCAAGAGAGGAAGAACAGGCACCCCAGGAGGTGGGAAGGGCTTGAGCAGAGATAGAGAAACACCAGCTACACCTCCTCTAACACATCCACCCTGACCACTGGAGCCACCCGGCTGAACCTAGCAGCAACTCCCTACCAGGGCACTCATCTGGATATAGGTCTGGGCTGGTTGGAAACTCCCCGCGCTGGAAGCAATTGGCCTCACCAGGCAGGCTGTCACTTTTAAGAGAAGCAACCATATAACACATGTAACGGCATCAAGAGCCACAGAACTTTATGCTGCTTGCCAGCCACCATGCAAATGTTTTCCATGTGTAAGCTCAAGGGCTGGGAGGTGTAGCTCCCTAACAGCACTGGCCCACAGCTCTCTCAAAACCCCAAGGGGCAGAGCGGACAGCCTCCATGGCCCATGTGAAAACAACAGAGGCACAGGCAAGTGAAGTAACTCAACCCAGGTAGGAAAGGGAAGAGTCTGGCTCTAGAGCCCACTCTTTTAATGCCACCTCTCAACCACAGGGTTCAAAGTAGACCCTTTAACCCAGACTTGAAGCAAGGAAATTGCCAAACAAGGCACAATTCATCACCAAGAGAGGGCAGCAAGGTGACAAGGTGACAAGCCAATCCTAAGCAAAGCAGTAAGTAAAGCCCTAAGTGAGGTAGGTGAAGACCAGGCCCCCTGGAAACAGGTACATGGGCAGTTTCCATAGGGGTCAAAATCTCTCTACAGCCAGGGGCTTCTAGGCAGAGCCAGATAAAATAGCCCCAGGAAAATGGGAGTCCACTTTGGACTCAGAATAAATTTTTTACTTCTCCCCACCCGGAAATGGATCAGGGAGAGAGGGAGCCCTGCCTAAGAAACCCATAATGTTTAAGAACACTGTAAACTGGAAATACCTAGAATCCCAGCACTCTAGGAGGCTGAAGTAGGAAGGTGGCAAGTTCAAGCCCAGCCTGGGCAACTTAACAAATTTAGCATGGTCCTGTTCAAAAAGGGGGGTGAGGGCTGGGGATGCAGCTCAGTGCCAAGGCTCTGGGTTCAGTCATGAGGGGAAGGAGAGGGAGAGACCAGAGACAGAGAGAAAAGGAGAGAAGAAATACTGTAACCCCAAAGCCTCTTCTAGTTCCTTATGTTGCAAAAGTAGAAACAAAAGGACGTGATCTCTTTTGTTTAAGAAAACATACTGGATTATTTCCTTGACTTTCCAGAAGCAGACCCTAGAACAAAAGGAGAGCCAAGAAGACCTACATTAGAAAATAATTAGAATTTGGGCTTTGGAAGCTGGCAGTGAGGAAAGAGAAGGTTCTGAAAGCGAAGGCAAGCCCAGAGGGTGAGCACTTCAGGGAGACAGGAGCCGAGAGGTTGGGGAACACGCCTTTAGACAGTCCCTGTGGCCAGGGACGGCTGGTGCATTGCCTCGACAATGCTCGGTGCTGTGATATCACCCACTGCCTGCCCTGACATCCCTGCATGACTGCAAACTTTCCCTGAATCTGCTCCACATCACAGCCCCAAGCTGGCAGCCCTGTGACAGAAGGATGGATAGGGGCAGTGCTCAGCATGATTCAGAATCTCATAAAAGAAAAACAAGCAAGGGGCCAGGGGTGCCAGGAAGAAGCTGCCGCAACTGCAGAAAAGCAGGCAGCAAAGAAGCTGATCCAGGAGAGAGCCTCGGTCCTCCTGGAACATTAGGACTGGGGCTGGCACAGAGGAGAAGGGACGCTGTGGCTGCACATTTGAGACGCTCTGCCTGCGCAACTCGAGAGAGAGCCTTTCTTCCTACCAAGGAATGCATGGACCAGGCAGTGGGGCCACTGAGCTCCTGGGCTTCCAGGCCCAGCTCTGACCCTTCTGTCATTTTTCCAGAGTCCTTCCAAGCCCGGTCTAAGATCTCGACTCAAACATTCACAGGTTCAGAAAATGTCAACTAAGATGTAATCCAACTACTCCAGCAGCTGGAGTTTCCAAAACGGGAACCTGGGTCCCCAAGGCAGCTGGAGAGTTCATGAGTCACCTGGACATTTCCAGGCCACATCCGAGAGAAGAGGGCAAGCCAGGAAGACACACTGTGGGTGTGATACTGGCTGCCTGGGAGCCAGAAACACAAAGAGTAACAAAGCCAGCCGCCCCGACAGACCAGAGATGTCCTGATAGTTAGTGGCAGCTCTCCACCTGTTCCCATTCTACTGCCATTCAGTCCTGCCACAACTTGGGGAAGCTGGACAGGGAAGGCAGGCAGGACTGTAGTGGCCACCAGCCAGGGACCCTGAAGGAGGAGGCACTCCCAGCTCCCAAGCTGAGATGGTGCTTCTGGTCTCCTTTTAGTCATTCATTGATTGATTCACCCAACAAACATTTGTTGGGCTGCCACACTGTTCCATGCCCATACTAGGTCCTGGGAGTACAGCTGACCTGCAGAGCTAAGGGCTACTCGGACAAATACCAAGGGAGTCCTTGGTCCCTAGGATGGGGTGGATTCTCCCCAGCATTATGGAAAGGTGCAACTGCTTCTCGTTCACTGTCCTCTTTGCTCCAAATTGAACTCTGCATATATGTTGATTTGAAAGAGACAAACAAGTAACCTAGGAGTTTCATGTCCTGAGCAACGTTAATCAGAGACCATTCTGGCACCAGAGGCTTCAGCCGAGGCTCCAAATGCATCTCTTAAAAGCCTCACTCAGGCCCCTGCAGCGGCAGCAGTGAGTCTCCTGGGGCACCAGGGAGGAGGGCAGGAAATCGGGTGCCAGGACTCAGAACACTGGGTCCTGAAGCTCCACCTCCGCCTGTGGCCCTATGGTCAAAGGGGACAGTGGACTTCAGTGAACCTCTGGAACTGGCTCAGGGACATCAGAAGAATGGAGTAGGGGCACAAGGGGTCCATGGGTGTCTCAAAGGAAACCAAGCATCGGAATGTGTACGTTTTTCTATAATCTTTGTGCATGTACGTAGGGTTTTGGTGTTGGTGGTGGTGGTGGTGGTGCTGTTGTTTTGGGTTTTTTGTGTTTTCAGACAGGGCCTTACTGTGTAACTTAGGCTAGTCTCGAACTCACTATGTAGCCCACACTGGCCTGGAAATCACGGTGATTTTCCTGCCTCGGCCTCCCTAGTGCTGGGCTCACAGACGTGCACCTACAGGACTCCATGTCACAAATCATTTCCTTTGCTCTAGGTAGCTCTGAGGCTCTCCAGGCACCCCTCCAAACCTCATCAGGCCTGAGGTCTGCCCCAAACCGTGTCCAACAAACCCAGGGCTCCCTCTCCCATGCCAAGCCAACTGATCATCTCTCCTGAGACGTGCTGCCTGGGCCAACTCATCTAGGTCACCGACCATCCACAGGCAGATGTGGCCTTGGCCCATGGACACCATGCCTGGGCAAGGGTAACACTCCAGGCTCCCCTTGACCATTACCACCTGGCGGGGCATGAAAGCACCCCTTTCTTTAACTGCAGGTTTTGGCGTATATGTGTGTATGTGTGTGTGTTGAGGGGTGTCCTAGGAAGGGAAAATCAGTTCAGGCCCCTCAGCAGGGGGGAAGCAGGGTAGCATAGCACTGTCCAGCTTCTCCTAATCACCTGGGGATTCTGCCCAGGGCCATCAGACCTGGGAGGAAACACAGAGAAATAAACCCAGAAAAGGGAAAGGACCAGCTGAGGTCACACAAGACACTAGCAGCAAATCCCCAGCTAATGCCCTCAGCTCTTCCACTGCCTTCGTCCCCCACTCCAGCCTCTACCCAACTGCAGCCAGCTGGAGCTCCTTTCTTTTCCCTTCTTCCTGTAGCAGCATTAAACTGAGCAAATGAATCCTGGGCTTGTGGTTTCAGGCCTACAACGTGCAGGGCCTGAGTCTGTTCTTATCCTTGCTCATGCATGTTACTGAGTAGCGAGCGTCCTGCTCAGCACTCCCCATATGGGACTGGGTGGGTCTCACACTGTCTGAGCAGAGGGCGAGCCGGGGTGGGGGACAGAGAAGGAGGGACAGTACCCACCGTGCATCTCTATGAGTGTTCAGAGTGTCGGGGAGCTGGCTTCGAGGGAGCAACGGAGGAGGGGAATAGCAAGGAGGCCCGGGGCAGAGTACACTGTTTGGAGGATGGTGGGCACTGGGGAGCTTCCTGGCATGCCAGGGCCTGTGCTGAAGTGGCCCACAAGTCTGGTCTTCCCCTCTGCCCCCACCAGGCTGAGCCACCACCCAGAGGGAGGGGCTGTGGCCACCCTTGGTCAGGAGGCAGGAGAGTCAGAGCCAGAGAGGGCGAGTGGTGAGTGACTTCCCACAGGGAGGCGACAGTGGACGTTCCCACAGGACCTGGCTTCCGAGGAGGAAGACCAGCCAGGGCAGCGGGCGCACAGGATGGCTTTTGGAGCAGTCAGGAAGTTTGCCTAGAGTGAAACCCACCAAAACAGAATTCTTTCACCGGGTAATATTTTCCTCCCTGCCCCTGTCGCCTGTACTCAAACAGGTCTGTTGTTGTTTTCATAATCTGGGAGAGGAAATCGAGCCCCTTTCAGCGGAGACCTCAGGCGCCAAACCAAACCGCTGGACAGATACTCCCAGCTGGCTTCCCGTTCCGGGGGCCGGGGTGCCATGGAAAGTTTTGTGTTAGAAATTCTGTAGGCTCCTATATACTCTACTCAACAGCCCCAGCCACGTGTTCCTTGGGCTCTCAACAGGGCTATGTGGCTGGCTGGGAAGGGGCAGTGTTCTCTGTCCACACATCTGTGGAGAGCAGGGTGACAGCAGGCATTTCTTAGGCACTGGTTGTAGGCCAATCCCTTTGCATAAATGACCTAATTTAACCCAACAACCTTCCAAGATACTATTGTTATCCTAGTTGACAAATGAGGAAACAAGCTCAGAGAAGTGGAGTGACTTGCCCAAGGCCACACCAAGAGAGTACATGGGCCTGAGGTCAAAACTCTTCCCACCCTCTCTATGGCCTCCCTGGAAGGTGTCTAGAACAAAACCCACGCTGAAAAGCTTGAAGTGTGGCAGCATTTCTCAGGACTAGAATGGATTGCTGGCCAGTTCAGCGACAGAGCCCACCGCACATATCAAGCGCCCTGCTGAGGGCTGAAAGCTCGGCGTTCCTCACCTTCCTGCAGCTTGACACTCTGGAGATAGAGGGGGTTCCTCAGGACATTGCAGCGCCCAGGCTCATCCTCCTTGGTGAAGAGCAGCAAATCCGAGTAGGCAAACAGTGTCACCTGCACCGGAAGAGAGCAAATAGACTGGCTACTCCACTGTCCCCTGGACACAGAGAGTCACAACCTCCCCTGGAGGTCTGGGTAATGTGTCCTTGTCATCTCGGGCAGAGCCAGCCACCCAAGGGTGGCCCAGCCATCACCCTCCTCAAAGTAGGAAAAAAATAAACAAGAAGGAAAGACAGTCCTCAGCCTCTGTGGCAGATGGCTTCCGTGGGGGCTTCTCCACAGCCTGGTGTCCCCAGGCCCACCTGTCCTGGGCTGGCCCTGCAGTGCCCAGGCATCTCCAGCCCCTTGCCCAGCTTCGTCTCAAGCTTCTTACACAGTTCTTAGCATCATGTGGTGTGACAAAATACTACCAAACTCCTTGAAGATAACTTTAACTGCATTAATGAGAAATCAGTCTAAGAAAAAGCCAGTTGTTTATATTTCAGTACAGACTTGTACATAACTTTAATCTCCTTCATGTACCAGTTGCTCCAAAAACAAAGGAAAAAGTTATTTTTAGGTGTTATAAGTAAACCAACAGGCATGCACAGCATATTTTTTATGCTAAAAAAAAAATCCACTTGATCCTCTGGTCCCACTGAAGTTTACACTGGTCTTTGTTTTATAAATTCTGCTCTAGCTCGAGTTAAAAGCAATAAAATCCAATTTTAGGTTCTCAAAAAAAAGCCCACAAAAGATTATTAATTATAGGAACTTCTCTCTGAGGTGTCAAAGCCTGTACTTTATTTCTTCTGAAGTAAGAGGAATCTAGCAGGGGGGCTCAGCCTACACTCTGGGCATGGCAAGTGTGGGTCAGATTTTGACTGATCTGTAAGAAGCCAACATGTTGTCATTTAGTTCTCAGACTGTTAAAGATTACCCTACAGCACCACTTCTGACACTTTCCTGCAGAAACATTTAAAAGGATGCATAAATACGAACATATAAGGATGTTAGCGACATTCACATAAGTTAACAAAGGAAAATAAAAGAAAAAAAACATCAAGAGAGGATGGATAAAATCAAGGACAATACCTTCACATAGCAGGATTTTGTGCAACAATTAAAAGAATAAAGTAGAGCTACATGGGCAGAAACAGAATTGTGTCTCTCATAAGTTATTTCAAATTAGTGTGATGCGCAAACATAAATGGGTATAATGTAATTTTGGAAAGCAAAAGTATAGTTCTTTCTGTATTTTTTAAAGATATGTAAGGTGTATGCCACTCTCCTCACTCAAGGATGCGGGATTTTACTTTACACATTTCTGTTTAATTTGCATTACTTTTCAATGAGACTGCTACTTTTGTAATTTAAAAATATGTAAGAAATATCCAGGGCTGGGGATTTAGCTCAGTGGTTCCGCCACCTGCCTGGCAAGGTCAAGGACTCAAGTTCAATCCCCAGTACCAAAAAAAAATAAAAAAAAGAAATATCCAAAGGCCTACTTGGTATCTTGAGAGTTGCACAGATACAGAGGCAGAGACAACAGGGGGATATCCCTGAGCAGAGAGGCTCAGGGCTCTGGCCCTTCCCATGGACTCCCGAACCTTGGACCGGAAGGGATTTTAATAGAGACCCTACCCAATCCCCTTCCCAGCACAGCCGTCTCCTACAACTACCCAAGAGAAACCTCTACTTGTTGAACACTTTCTGCTCTGTGAATCTTTATGTAAATAACATCAATGCCCTTTACAGATGAGGCCCTTATAGCTCAGAGAGGTTAAGTTACCCATCCACAGCCACACAGCCAGACTGTTATGCAGGTCTGACAGACGGAAAAGCTCTCATTATACACAGTACTGTAGTAGCAATATGCCTACAGCTGCTCTGTCCCTGAATATAAAAGAATCCAAACAGGGACCAAAAAAAGTGGAAAAAGAAGACAAATGATAACAATAAAGTTGTAGGAGAGGAAGAAAATAATCACGAGTTCAGAAGGATTCAGAGGGTTGGCTATATGGGGAGAGGACTGCAAAGTCTAAGCAAAGAAAAGAAGACTCTAAACTAGCTGCAGACACTAGGCAAACGCCCCTGCTCCCAAAAAACATGTCTCCAAATCAAGGAAATTCTAGTTGTCAGCTGTGGACCCAGAGGGAAGCTGGCAGAGGAAATGTCAGAGGAGACAGTATCTCAGGAGCCTAGAAAGTCAAAAAGTGGTTCAGGCTGAGAGGGGGCTGCGTGGAGGACAAGAGGGAGGAGCCACAGGCAAGGTGAGAAAAGCCCTGGGCCTATATCGCAGCCTGGATTCCCACAGCTGAGAATATGGTCTAGACAGGAAGTGATTAAGTCATGAGTGAAGAATTTCCCCAAAGGTCAGGTCAGGGAAAGGACAGAGCTGGCACATGACTGGAAGCAGGACAGAGGGCAGGCATGGCAGGGAAGGACATGTGGACCTCATCCATGGTGACCCTATCTCCATAGTCCAGTTACCTGCTGCCTCTCACCACCAGCCACAAGGGATTCCAGGTATCTTCCCCACACCTGCATGGAGGACACACCTGTTTTCCCAAAGGGTCAAGGGTGGAGTGACCCCCTAGTTAGGGAACACTTACAACCTAGTGGGTGATTCTCAAGTGGCCCTAGCCAAGCCTCCTGGGAAACTGTCCTCAGAGCAGGGTATTCAGAAAGGACCTCTGCTCCTTAGTTAATGGTAAACTTGGTGAGTCAGTGTGTAAAGGGAGGGCGTGTCTGCCTTTCCCTTCATAGTATTCCAGGAACCTAGCACTGGGCCCAGCCACGTCCTAGGTGATCTGTAAATACTGTGTGAATGGATAAATGAGGCTGCTCCGAAACACAAGCGTGTGGTGTGGGACAGGATCGGCTCACAGACATCAGCAAACGTGAGCATGCCCAGAGAAAAGACAGATGAAGAAGGGGCGGGGCTTCCAGCTAGGAGAGGCTGCCCTTGCACATTCCGGAACTGTGGGGAAACCCAGCAACTGGACGACTGCAGAGAAGCAATTAGAATGGATGGCTCCTGAGGGCCCAAAGCACTAAGGCTGTACGAAGTTACCCAAGTCCCTCTGGAATTGGTTCTATTTTCGGCTGGAGTAACACAATAGGGTACCAAAATCCTCATATTTGGTTGCTATTATACTGCAAGAAAAAGGAATACACGAGTTCGATCCTCAGTACCAAAAAAAAAAAGAAGAAGAAGAAGAGGAAGGAGAAAAAGGAATATATTTATTTCACTTGTCCTCAAATCACTCCCTTCAGTTTTGGGAGCAGAGGGTGTCTCTTGGTTCTAAGGTTCTCAAGATCCATGAGGCAAAGATATTTTAAATGAATTATAACTGGCTATGGCTTGGCTTGTGTTTCATGGTTTGCTTTTAAACAAACATACCAGAGGCAGCATGGGGTCATGGAAAGCATTGCTGAGCGAGGATTAGAGCCAGAGAGCCAAGTGCTAATCCTGGCTCCTTTCCTTACCAGCCTTGATGTCCCAGTTAATTTCATTGAACATTGGTACCCTCGTGTCTCACGGGGGTGCTGCAGAGCTAATTGGGATCAGTGCAAAATGCATGCATGGCAAGGATGCACAGTAATGGTCAACATCGGTGCCTTTAATGGTTAGCAAAGTTTAAGGGTGAATTAAGATGCATGTGTGTATTTCAGGGTGGCTGTCATTCCAAAGTGCCTTCTTCTGGGTCTGCTGAATGCACAGCCACACCTTACCTTCTGACCTACACCCCGGACTTACCTCCACCACATGCTTATTCACCAAACACGGTTCCAGTGACCTCTCACTCCTAAAACCTAAATCTCCCAGGCCAGATGAAGTTTTACTCCCACAGAAGCAATTCTGAAGCCATGCTGCAATTCTCAAGAACATTCCCAAAGGGGAGGTCCAGAAATGACCTCAGCATTACCAGTGTGGTAGAAATCAGCATGCAGTCTCACCAGAGAGCGCCCTTAAAAAAGCCAGTGCTCATTTGGAACACATGAATTCTGGTCTGCTTGTTTAAAAAACAAAACAAAACAAAACAAAGCCAATCCCTGCTTCAGCCATAGGCACACTTGGTGCCCTACGGTGGTAAGGCTAAAGGCCCCTCACACCCCACACCCTGCTCCCGCAGCCTTAAATACACACAGGGAAGACTGAAGAAGAAGGGAGAAGTCCTGAGCGAGTCAGCAGCACACCTAGGGCTGGATATAGGCTTCAGGTCTCCAGGCTTTCTGATTTTGCCAGTTCCCAAACACCTACTCAAGTCGACAGAGCCAGCTCCGCATGAGGGCCTGATCAGCATCCAGCCCTCTCTCTCGCCCCATGACCCCAGGAAGCCAGGCTAAACGAGAGAGCTCCACTTCTATTTCCTGCTTGGACCAAGTCAGCTCTGTCTTGATGCTGCCACCCAACCAAAGCCTTTACTTAGAGAGTGCTTACTTTCTGCTGTGTGGATCTCCATGTCAATACCATCATTGCTTTCTACAGATGAAGACCTTACATCTCAGAGAGGTTAAATTACCTGTCCACGGCCACTCAGAGATGTTGTCCAGGTCTGAGGGACTGAGCTGGGACCTGGCCAGCTCTGGGGGTTGAGAGGGTGAGTAGAATGCTCCCAGCTCCCAGGAAGAATAGCATGGCCTCTGGACAACCCCTGCTGGCATGGTTAGGGCCCAGGAGAAATCAAAGATCTCTCAGGAGAGGATCTAGAATTTGGGTTAATACAGACTCAGGACATTCAGGGAACTGACACACCTCTAAAAATTCTCTTTGGCTAGCAGCTTTAATTTTCTCACCCACAAAGTCACTCACCACAGCTGAAGTGAAATACTCTCTTTTCTCTCTCCTTAGGAAAGGTTGGGATAAACAGTGGAATGTCTTTATGGGCTGGGGAGTAATATAAATGTCAAAAAGAACGAAACAGCTTTGAAAGGAGGTAAGTTCCCTATCACTGGAAGTAGACAAGAAATACCTAGGTCTCCATGCATTAGGGAGGGTAGTGTTTCCAGAAGTGTTCTCAGGTCTCCCCCATCCTGGGATTGTACCATGATCATCAGGAGGAGAGAAAAGTGAGGGTCCTGGAGACGGCCAAGGAGGAAAGCCAGTCCAGCAGTATGCACGAGTCTTACCTGGGCAGCCTTGTTCCTCCCCTCGTACAACAGCAGCTCCTCTGTCAACAGGAGGGTCCGGGCAGGGTTACAGAGATCTAGGGGCTGAAAACAAAGGGTGCACGAGTTAGTGGGCGTGCAAAGACACAGGGGGGGCAGAGGAAGCAGCTCATAGCCAGCCACAGAGAGGCCTCCCCTCCCCCAACAACTCACACACCCCTCACGCCCCTGATGGAAACAGAAAGATCTCCTGTCCTGTGAGGACCTGTGGCTGCCACCTTCCCCACCAGCCCTCACTGTGAGAGCTGCGCTCTCTGGCAGGAAGTCCAACCACTTGGCTCTCTGCAGTCTCCCCCTCCCCCACTGCCCACTCCCTCCCCGGGGCTCCCCATCCCATCTCCCCCATCTGTCCTGATGGAGCCCTCCGGTCAGAGAGAGCCCAGAGGCATCCTGAGAGCCACATGCCAAGAGATTTGGCCATTTGAGAACCTTCAAGGTGATGCTTTGCCCTCCTCTACACTTATAACAGACTCCTTCCCATCAGCAATTCTGAAGAAACCACTTCTCATTCAAACCTCTCATTCCATCATCCTGTCCAGGGATGTCCAGAAAAAGCACCCTGAGCTCTATATTCCCCAGCAGGACACATCCTCATGAGCATATACTTATAGCATGGCTTCTACCTGCCTGGCCTCAAGCAGGTACCTGAAGGAAGATAATGAACCAAGTATCAACTGCACACAACAACCAGGATGGACTTTATAAACCGTATACATGAATATATGCATACAAACATTCATGAAATAATATTTTAAAAGAATCTACACAAAATATGAAATTTAGGAAGAATACAGGTGGCAAAAATAAAGAAAAGCAGGTAAATGCACAGCATGAGCTAGGCTGAGGCACCTCTGGTGGGAAGGGAGGGCGTTATGCTCAGGAAGGAATATGCTGGTTTCCACCGTATCTCTTGGGCAGCAATCATATTCCTTTATTTTAGTGGATATTTGCTTTACTATTATTTATTAAATTGAACATTTAAGTGTTATGCCATTTTTATCTTAAATGTTTCCCAATAGAAAAGTTTTCAAAACTTTTTGAAAATCAATTTCAATTTTTTAATCAAAATTAAAAACAAAAACTAACCCCCCAGCATGGCAAGACCTTTGTGTCACATCCGAGAAAGAGACCAACAGAAAGGCAAAGGCAGGCCGGGGATTTAGCTCAGTGGTTCTGCAGCCTGCCTTGGAAGCACAAGGTCCCGACTTCGATCCCCGGTACCAAAAAAAAAAAAAGACTCAGAGACAAAGGCCAGTCCCTGCTGACAGAGCCATAGAAGAAGAGAGGTTTGCTGCCTGCCACAGATGCATCACATCCAAGTGGGTGTCCTAAGACTCTGGGACAGGGACAGGTCCAGGATGGGATGCTAAAGAGACTGGAGATAGGACGAGCAGAAGAGACTCCCTCAGAGCTGTGTCACCTCTATGCTGCTGATGTGTAGATAAACTAATGTTATTTTCCTAGAACACGGTTTGTCAATATGTGTAAAGAGCCTGCAACATGCTCATGACCCATGACCCAGTCTTTTCACTTCCAGGAGTCTTTCCCAAGGAAAATCATCAGAGTGACAATCCAATCCATTAGCAGAGTTTTCATCACAGAGCTGTTTACAATAGCAAAAGAATAGACACACGGATCTGAATTAAGAACTGACTCAGTAAGGATAGTATATCCACATGACAGAAGAGTGAGAACTACTATACAACCCAGGCTTAAATGTTCATGCTACAATTTTTGTTTTAAAAAGGGAACCAGGCTAGGCATGGTGTTGCACACCTATAATCCCAGCATTCAAGAGGCTAAGGCAGGAGGATCACCATGAGTTCAAGCCTGAACTACATAGCAAGACCCTGTCTCAATAAACCAAAAGCAACTAGATATAAAATATAGAATAAGATCTGTTTTGTTTTTAAAATTTATATATTTATGTGTGTGTGTGTGTGTATGCATACATTTGACACTTAAGTGTTTAAAAGGGCTGTACCTAAGCAAGAGAATAAAGAAAGACTATTTTTAAAAAGAAGAGAAAAATGCAAAAGAGAGAGGGAAAAAGAAGAGGAAGGAGTTAGAGAAGAAGGGAGATCCAAATGAACCTCAGGGCACCAGTGAATCCTGGCCAGGCATGTTTGGGTGACCAAGGGGACCACACAAGCTCTCTCTCCCTTGGTCAGTTCCAAACAGCAAGCTTGTGGGTGAACTGATGAGAAGGAGCTGCCTCAGGCAGGTCCTGGACCTCAGAGCCTCAGCCACTGAGAAAGAGGAGGCTGCTGGGGGAATGGGAGGCCCCATGTTTTCTGACCCACGGCTCCTCGAGAACCTCTGCTCACTGACACGACCTGCAGAACCCTGAGTTTCTCGAGTCATTTGTCTTTCCTGGGCCCCTCAGTGCCAGGGTGAAGAACTCTCCTTGTCCTCGTCTCCTCCTGATGACACCCTTGCGGCCAGCTACAGGCTCACCTGAACAAAAACAGGGAACACCAAGGCCTTGGGGGCCAGGGTGACGTAAGTGCCGTAGCTTGAGTGCGGGACATGCGGCCTCAGAAGTGAGCAGTCCTGGTAGCTCCCATGACCCTTCACCGTCTGCACAGTCTTCATCAGCCGGGACTTCTTCCCCAGGCCCGTGTAGGACTTCCCTTTAGTGGGACTCCCCGATTCTGTGGAACAGAGATGGGGGACAGTGAGGCGTTTCCATTGCTCCTGTGAAGGATCCCCTCAGAGCTGGACCTGGTGGCACACATCTGCAATCCCCTGCACTTGGGGGGCCGAGTACCACTGACTGATAATCTACCTTGCGCTGGGCCTGTGTAAGGATCTGGAAACTCAAGGAGGCTCTGGATGGGTCTCAGGCCTCAAGCAATCCTTCATCCTCTAGTGAGAGATGCTAGAACATAAATAAGCAACTCCAGGGGAAAGACAGAGCTGGAAACCAACAATTGTGAGATGTAGCAGTCTCACATCCCAGTCAGATACAGCATCCCAGTCAGCATCCCAGGTCCCAAGTCAGATACATCTATTGGCCTCGCACTTTTCAAAATCAAGAGAGCACTCAAATTTTTTCAAATCATAAGGTTTGACTTCACTGAACCTGCAGGGCCACATGGAAGGATGAGGTTGGAACAGAGACCACTGCCCTATGCAGCAGAGCCCCTGTCACCATCCCAACCCAGACAGCCCACCCATAGCCCCTAGACAAAGATCGTTCTCTGTAGAGGGGCAGACAGCAGATTTTGCCAGGATGCATGTGGTCCACCCTCCACTAGTAAAGGAAGCTGGAGTCACCCGACCGACCACAATCAGTCCATAAGCAGTAAAAAGTAGCACTTACACCAGGCACAGTGGCCCCTGCCTACACTTGGGGTGGGGAGAGGGGCAGGAAGATAGCCAAGTTTGAGGACAGCATGGGAAACTTAGTGAGATTCTGTCTCAAAATAGAAAAAATAGAAAGGAAAAGGGGCTGGGGGGTGTGTAGCTCAGTGGTAGAACACTTGTTTAGCACGTACAAGATCCTGACCGCAACCCCGAGCACCACAATTTTTTAAGAAAAGAAATAGTACTTGCCACTGTCATTCTCGGTAAGGAGGACAGCTCTGAAGCCAGGTGGCTGTGCTCAAAGCCTGCTCCCACAGTCGCTATCTCAGTGACCGTGGGTGGCCTGCTTCACCCCCAGAGTCCTGGTTTCGTCAGCTGGAGTAAAAGTGCCAGGCACACAGCTGCTGCAAGGGCTTAAGCAAGATGCTCCAAGGTACACTGGAAGTCAGCCCCTGACAGGTAGTCATTTGGAAGCCAAGGGCCCCATGGGACTCCAGGAATGTAGACATCACCTCCACAAGGTCCCTCCACTTGGCCATCAGCTCCCAAGTTACTACAGCGGAGGCCATCAGCAGGGAAAAGAACAAAAGGCAAATGGCCATTTGGCATAGGAATCCCTCTTTAAAGGGACACTGAAGGTCACACTCTCCCCTGGAACAAGGGGTGTTATGCAGGTCTTTATCATGACCCATCAAAAGGGCAGAGGAACAAAACCCAGAGTAGCTAAAAAATAAAAAAGAGATTCCTGGGCACAAGCAGCAGGGAGACAAACCCCAGAACAAGCTGACTCTGCACATACTTCGGCCCTCTTCTAAGGTTTGCTGTACTAGGAAGAATCCAGCAAGGCCCTCCCTGACCTGGGTGCCCAGACTGGGTCCCAGCACCCAGGCTTCCTTCTGCCACCAGCCCTGGAAGATGGTAGGGTAGCGGGTAGCCTGACCCGGTGACAGCTCAGGGAAGCTCCCCACCAACACAAGGTCATGGCCTCAGAGGAAGCACTCAGCCCAGAAGGTGTCACACTTGCTTCCTCCTCCCACCTGGTGCCCCTTCTCAGCAAGAGGCGAGAAAAACAAGTCAACCTCCCCCGCCCCACAAGTGACCACTAAGCACAGTGATCAAACCATGATAAGTAGAAGGCAGGATTCCAGGATGAGGGACAGGAGGTGCAAATGCAGGGAAGAAGTTACACAGTTCTTTGTCCAGTCTGGCCCCACGGTCATCTGTACAGCCAGTCCCTGGACCCTTTGCTGGAAGGACCCGTCCTCAGTCTCGAGTTCTGCACAGCAATGGAGGTGGGTAAGACTTCGGAACCTGAGTGCGGACTCTCCAAGTCAGACACCGGCTGTGCAATTCTGAACAGCTCCTTCCATCTCTGAGTCAATTTTCTTCAGCGCAAAATGGAGGTAATGGATTGCTGGCTCCCTGGGAGCTCACACAAAAGGCCTGACTGAAAAGGACTCGGTGGGTTGTACAGAGGGTTCATGTGCTATGGATCATCTTACACCCTAAGCCATTCATTAAGCCGCCCATCACGGCTGGCAGAAGCATGCAGAAGGCTGCTGGGCTGCAAGCCTTACCATACCTGGGGCCACAGGGTCAGCCTGGAACTAGACAAACTAATTTGACATGGAACTAGCCTAGAATGGAGAAGGCAAAACCATGCAGGACTGACAAGTAGGAGGCCGAGGCCAACTAGGCCAGTGTCAACAAAGGGTACCATTTGTACAGAGAAAAAATCTGAGCCTTGGGCCCCAAGTTGCTGACTTTTTAAAAAATCCATGTTATCCCTTCTCTGGCTCAGCTGCCCAAGGCTGCCCAGGAATCTTCATTCTCGGCCTAAAAGTCACAAATCAACTCCTTGACCCATCATTCTGCCTTCAGAAAGGAGAGGTCTACTCAGCCACAGTTTATAGACAAGGAAATTAAGTCCCAGAGAGATGTAGGGCAAGGGAGCATGGCTCTCCAGAACTGACTTTCCAAGGATCTGTTTTTAGAACAGTCCAGATTGCAACCCAGTTGCTGAGCTTGGTGAAGACAAACTCATTTACTTTCCACCTGCTACTTCTCATGACAATGTCTGGTCCAAACCCCATATCACCCCTTTCTCCCCTAACACCTGCTTCACTGGCTGAACACAATAATTATACAGCTTTGCTCTCAGCTTCCGAGGCAAGCCCTGGCAGCTCTCCTGCCCCGGCAGTGTTGTAGCTGAGGCTAGGCTGCCTCCTCGGGGCACAGGACAATGCCCAGGGCACCAGCAGCCCCATAGAACATGCCAACTGTATCCCAGCAGGGACCCCAGGCCCTGGAAGAGCCCCAGACCCTATTCAACTCAGAATGGCTCAACATCCTCCTGAATGGTTGCCTCCTGGCAGCCCAGCCAGAAGAATGAACTCCCTGGTGACAGCCTTAGCCTCTGGACAAGCCTGAGAGTGCTTAAGAGAAACTTTGTACCTTGAATTTCACCCCTTCCTCTGAACCCCAGACCTGGGAGCTATAAAGACTTGATCCTTACAAAGAGTAAATATGTACTGGAATATCAAAAATATTATTACTATGAAAGATAAATGAAGTACAGTCAAGATCTTAATATTCTAAAAGCTACCATTGCTACAAACATGATCACTTCCTTGCTTGTCCCTCCCAGGGCTTACATGACTGTGCCTTTCTTAGCATTATATTCTCAGAGGGGAATGAAGACATAAATACAGGTTGGGAGCAACCCCAGAGGCATCTCTCAGCCTGAGAGGGAGTTGATCCTCCTCTACCCAGTCAGTGTCCATGTGCCCACAGCAGCTGACACAACTGTCTGGCACCCTAACTCCATGACTGAAATCCTACTGAGCACCTGCTATCTCCCAGGCCTGCGTCTCGTCCAAAGAAATATGCCAGGCCCAGCCCTGCCTCTAATGAAGTCACCATTTAACAGTGACATCTTCACTCTAACCTAATGCGCCACAACTAAAAGGTTTTTAGACACTTATTGTTGAATCATGATAAGACTCCTCCCTAGAAGGAAGTCAGTTTTATTTCTGACAGGCCCAAAAGCCCAAAGGCCCCCAGAGGGGAGAGAAGGGAGATGCCTTGCATCATCCGTCCATAGCCCAATTGGAGCCCTTTCCCCACAAAAGACACAAGCACTCTCCCAAGTATCCACCATAAGAAATGTGTTCCTACAACTGATAGAGAATGGCAAGAAAGCAAGTCGGTGAAAGGCTGGAAAGGGGCCAGTCTCAAGGAAGGAGGTCAAGGGCATTCTGCAGGCACCACAAGAAGGGCTCAAGCACAACCTAGGTGGGCATCAGGGGCCACCTGGCAGGGCTGGTTCAGCTTTCCAGGTATTAGCTGGACTTTCAGGTCGAGCTCTCCAGCAGGTATGTGAGGGTCTAAAGGAGTGCCCAGTGGAGACCGATGTCTCAGGCTTTCTTGGGGAAGAGACTGGTCTGGAGTCCCACTTCTATCCCTGGGCAGAATTTAAAAGCCAAAGGAGAAGAATCCACTCAAGAGCAGAGACCTCTGTGCCATGCAAAGATGAACACCGTGTCACATGGCACAGTATTCAGGTTATTGCTCACGAACATGTTCTTATGCAATCCTCCCAACAACCCTCTCAGAAGGAATTACTGACTCATATTATAGATGAAGAAACTGAGGCTCAGTAAGGGCACATGAGTTGCTCAAGGTCACACAGGAAGAGCTCCAAACCAAGACCTCTAGCTCCACATGCACAGCTCCCGTCTATGCTGGCCCCACCACGCTGCCTACAGCACCTGGCTTAGATGTTTGCTTGGTAAAAATGGGTGACACTCAGCTGAATGCCTGAGCCCTGAGCACCCTGTCTCTCAAAGGGCTCTGGCAGATCCTGCTCTTCCTTCTCAGTTCCAGCTTCAAAAACATTTTGAGTGAGAGAGGAGAGGAACCAGGAGGAAAGAAGGTCTGTGTCAGCATGCTGGGTGACTGTGACTCCACCTCCTCTAAATTTGGAGGAAGAGGCTGGGCCAGGCTTCACCTGAACTCCACCATCTCCTGGCTGTGTAGGCACAGCAGTGGGGGATGGCTCACCTTCGGGGATGGTGTCCTCCTGGTACACAGGCCGCAGCAACTGCAAAGGAAAAATAGGAGAACCAGCTCAACCTCAGGAATGGGGCAGAATGGCCTAGCAGGCCGGTGGACACCAGACCTGGGAGACGAGACACGAAGAATCCTAAAGCACAAGAAAAAAACAGCAGTGCTGCTAACCAGCCGAGGAAGCGGGGTTGGTGAGAACACAGAAGCTCAGGAAACAGGAGTCAGAAGAGGCTTTATGTACCATGAAGTCTAAGCCCCTTGGCAAGACCTCAACAGCCTGTTCCAAAATGTACTCCATGGATCGCTGAAATGGTACGATCCCAACAACCACACTATAAAGGATGCTTTATTGAGGAGAGTCATTGGGGAAGTTTGGGAAAAGCTATCTTAAACAAAGTTAAACCACCTTTACCGCAGGATGCCCTCAGAACCTCACCACCTTTACCGCAGGATGCCCTCAGAACCTCGACTAGCCTAATGTACACTGGGAATTTTCCCAGATGGAAGAGAGTACAGGATTTTTCCCCAACTCCTGTCACTTCAGAACACTTTTTTGCCCAGAGTGTCTCATGGGACTAACGTTTTGAGGCATATACTCCATCATCTGACCATATAATCATGCACTACCTAATTTCATACCTCCTGAAACAGGGGACTCACCACCTACCAAGGTAGCCCATTCCACTGTGGACAAGCAAGGCTGATAGAAAGTTCTTCCTATATGTACACCCAAGTTTGCAGAGGCACAGTTTGTAATAGCTAAAGCTTGGAAACAACCCAATTGCCCATCAACTAGAGACAGGATAAAGAAGATGTGGGTTTGTTTTGTTTTATTTTTAATAAAATGGAGTACTAGTCAGCCATACAGAATGAGAAGCTAGAGACATTTATAGCTAAGTGGATGCACATTGAGGCCATACTCTTAAGTGAAATTAAGAGGACACATGTGTAAATACTGAATAGTTTCTCTGGTGTGAAAAATTAAAAGGGTAAATAAGGTTCAAGTGGTATTAATGATAATGTGAAATAGGAAGAAAAGGTCTAAAGGAGTAGGGGAAGTGGAAAAGGTAGGGGAAAGGAAATAAGGGAAAAGAAAAAAATATGAAAAAAGGAAAAAATGGAAACAAAGTCTTTGTAAATAGGGAAGGGTAAAGGAGGCGAAGGGAGGGCAGGGGATTTGGGGAAAAAATAAGAACCAAGGTGGATTATGTAAAGGTACAAGATCCCAATGATGAATGTAACCGTATTATTTACCTCAAATGTACCAATAAGCTTAATGAAAAGAAAAAACAAAGCAAGCGCTTCCTTCATATGAGCTGACATCTTCCAGCCTGCACATGCCCTGCTCCTGGGACTGTGCCCTGAGGCTGCACAGGCCCCTCTGTACTCTCTACCAGGACACTCCTGCAGAGGCCAGAGCTGGCACAAATGCCATCTCCTTGTTCAACACTCCCAGCCCCTTGCAGACTCCTCAAAGCAGTTCTGAGACTTTGAGACTTCCTGACTCCCACAGAGACACCCGCCCCTTGAAACTCTTCCCTTTCCCCATACCAGCTGCCCATACCTGGCTCCCAGGGTTCAGCGGGGCCAGGATGATGTAGTTGGGGTCGGTGGGGGCAGTGGCACGGGACAGTGCAGGCAGGGTGTGCTGGCCCCCACACTTGCCCACCTCGGTGTAGCGCTCCCAGCCACCGAGCAGCAGCCCATCCGAGCTGTCACACACCAGGTGGCAACTGTGGCGCTGCTCAGGCCGTGCCTGGGCCCCGTGGGTACAATTCTTCTCCCTCTTGTTGGGGGGTGACAGGAGGTCGTGTGTTGACTTGCAGGAGGCCCGCCGCAGGACCCCGCCATCTGGCCCCGGCTTGACTTGGGGGACCATGCGCCACACGAGCAGGATGATCTCTCCAGGGCAGCTCCTGGAAGGTTGGGGAATCACACAGAGATGAGTCTAGGGGAGACGAACGTCAGCCAGGGTGGGGGCCCTGCAGGGCAGAGAGGAAGAGGAGGAGAGGAGGAAGCACACACAGCGGACAGGCTCCTAGTATCAGGGCAGGAAGGGATATGAGAAGCCACTTAAAGCAGACACAGTAAAGGGGTCTCGTGGGTCAACTCTAACTTAAGCTCACTTAGTAGTGGCTGAGAAAGACCCCACAGCCAAGGCCAGGTTCAACAGGAAAGAGCACTATACTCAACTCATGGGCAAGATTCAAGCAAGAAGGAGCAAACACATCACCTCAATGCATTCCTCATCTAGCCATCTCAGAACCAACCGTAAGTGGACCCATTCGGATCTTACTTCACGGGGTTGTTCAGAGGGTCCAAACATTTTAAAGAATTTTTTAATGTACAACTGAAGCACATGCAACATCTATGCATTCTTAAAGAAAGGGCTTAGCTCTCAGGTGGCAGCAATAATTAGCTAACGTGGAAAGTGACCCCCTGGTGCCACATTAGGAACCACAGGGTCTGTTGAGAGAGAGCTCCTTCCCTGCTCTTTGCTCTGAGATCCAAAACTGCTTGGAGACTGAACCTTCCTTTTCAGGCCAAGAACCCGATTCCCTGAGGAGCAAAGTGGATTGCTCACAGCTGGGCAAAGGAGGAGCTGGCAAGAGCAGGGCAAAGCAAGGCAATGTGCCCAGGCCGGGGTGGGAAATCTATGTCATCAGTCCGAGGCCACCCCCTGCCCCTGTCACCGGATCTCGTGGGCCAGCTCCACACATTTCCAGTGCTCCACCGGCCTCTCATTCAGTTGCAGCACCGTGTCCAGCTGCTGCAGCCCTGCTCGCTCTGCTGGGCCCCCTGCATGGACAGAGAGAAGCCATTCAGGATCACTTTCTTCCACAGTGACCTCAGACAAGGTCCATGCTTCTTCTGTTTCTTCGCCTGTGAAATGAGGGACCCAATCTGGTGGCTCTCAAGAGCCAGGAAGTCAGATACCCTCAGCCTTCAACCCTTCCCACCCTTTCTCATCCCAGCTCCAGGTCACCTCTCTCCCCAGGCCCCGCCCCTACCCAGGGCCTCCTGGCCCACTTAGAACTCTCGCACGCTGCCAAGCTGCCCCGCTTCATTCATCCTTCCTACCCCATTCATTGGGCACCAACCCCATGCCATTCCTGTGTAGGCACTGGGCGTAGCCTGACCACTAAGCCCTGGCTTCTGCCCATAAGATACACACTTTGTGTGACAAGAAAAAGTCCACTTGTGATAGTATAGAAGAGATGACTGCTTTTAAATGCTAATCAGGTTTATAATATGATGAAATACTCATTCCAAAAGAATTTGTAAATGACTCATTTTCCCCCAGTCATTACAGAAAATCAGGTTTCATTTGTTCCTATTCAAAATGATTGGCAATCAAAATATGAAAACCTATTTTTACTTTGAAAAAAAAAATATTGTGGGTAGGTCTGGGGTTTTAGCTCAATGGCACCACACTTTACTCGCATGCAAGTGTAAGGTCCTGAGTTCGATCCCCAGTACTGGAAAAAAGATGTGGGTATGTTTTCATAAACCCCAGTTTCATCTCTGGCCATTTAAAAATATTATTCTTTTCATTTGAAAACCCAGGAGCCCTCCAGTGTGGGGCTCTCCATCCAGTTCCATTCTGTCTGCAAAGGCCAGGTGGTTTGCAGGCAGGCAGGGCTTAGCATCCTCCAAGTGATGAACTTACCAGAATCTACAGCTTGGACTCGGACTGGAGAGTCACAGCAGATGGTGAAGCCAAAGCCGTCCTCACCTCTCGGGATGGTGATCTAGAACACAGTCCTGCCCAGTCACTCCCAAAAGCTGCAAGGCCGGGATGCCCACAGACCCCACCCAAAGCCACCCTCCTCTCCAAGGGAGTCAGTCAAGAAGCAGCTGGTCAGTCCTTCGCTGTCCCTGTCAGCCCAGGCACCCTGACACCCGGTTGTGGGCCAAGTAGGGAGAACGAGGGCTCAGGTGGTAAACCTCAGATGATGCAGGGAGACCCAGAAACGGACAGGGGCCTGGGAGGGCAAAGCTGTTCTGCTGAGCCCCAACAGCCCCAGGCCTCTACCCATAGCCCATGACTCTTCTACCTCCATGTCGCCATGACTCACTGCCTGCCTCAGTCCTTTCTTCCTTTACCACAAGGGTCTTGAGCCTTTGTGCTGAGGATACAAAGACAAAGCTAACCTGGGACCTTCCTTACCCACAAAAAAAGGAAAACTGGGCACATTCACTTGGCCATAGACCAAGGGTCAGGGGAAGAGTGCTGGGGGTTTCAAGGTAGTCACAGTAGTTGTCCCAGGTGAGGGGACAGGCAAGGGTGAGACAGGTCTCTTGGGTGGGCCTGAACTAGCCACTGACCACTATGCCTTCTGAGGGCTGTGGGCACCGGCCGGATCACAACCTTGACTTGCATAGAGCCTAGGGAAGGGTCCTGCCCTCTGGCTGTTCTTTTCAAACCAGGACACAATTACTGAGCTCCTAATGAATGGCAGGCTCTGCTGAGGTACCAATCACAAGGCCTTGGTCTCCTGAGGGTCACAAGAGTACATGAATCTCTCCAAAGCAAAGCATGGTATGATAAGCAATAGGTCAAAACAGAGGACTACGCCACACACAGGCCTTTGTGCTTTGATGTCAGCCACCACCTTAATGATGGAAGACACTAGGGAAGGACTAAGTCAGTGAGGGTGGGCTGGCAACGGCAGCATCCCCGGCAGAAGGATGCAGGATGCAGCATGGCCACCTGCTCACTCAGGCTTCTAAAGGAGCAAAGTCAGCAAAGGGATTTCTTGGGTTCCCAAGAGACTCCCTAGTGGTGGGGCTTAGCACGGGCCCTGGAAAGCCACAGGGAAGGTGTTCCAGGCAGGCTACGGAAACACCAGCTCAGCAAGTCTGGGAAAAGCCAAGGGTGTCAGCCTTGTTGGGAGAAAGCTTCACCTTCCATCAAGGGTTGTCTCTTGGGGCTGAGCACCAGCTGTCATCTGCCTGCTGTCGCATAGCCAAGCATGAGGAAAGGGAGCAGGTAGGGACCCAGAGCCACCAAGGCCCTTGGAAACTGCTGGGGCCCCTGAGGCTCTGCTTCCCACCAACCTTGGGCCTGGATTCAAAGCAAGTTTGTAAAACAGGAAACCTGACAGACAAGGGGAAGGGGGAGGGGGCAGGAAAATACTCTGTTCCCATAAGAATTCTGGGAAAACACACAGCTAAGACAGGAAGAGAAAAAAATGGAAAGAAAGAAAGAAAAACAAACCCAGGAGTGAGTGTGGAAAGCTAGAGGAAAGGAGCAACCACTAACTGCCCAGCTCACCTGAGGTAGAGAGAAGACATCAGGAGCCCCATCCCCTCCGGGGAACCAGGGTGACTTTTCAGGAGACTTTCAGTCCACCCTTCTGCCCATGTGGAAGCTGGATCTAAAAGCCATTCTAGCATTTCCACAGCCCTAGTCCACCATGTGCTGTGACTCCTTCTGCCTGGCTAACAGGACTCAGCCCTCTAGATTCTGGGCTAACTGGATTTTGGGGGTCACCCCAGAGCTCCCACACTCCAGGTTCCCTGATGCAGGCAGAGGCAGGAGCCCCCCAACTTTCGAGAGTGCAGGCCTAAGAAAAGCCAGACCAGGGAACAGAACAACCCAGGAGAGGGTAAGCTTGTTGGGGTGGGGTTGGGGTGGGGTGGGGCTGGGTAAAGGAAGCAGAATGATGCTCCCTGCAGAGGCTGCTGTCCAATGGGCCTGTGGGCCGGTCGACCCCCACAGCGCTAAGGAGAAGACAGCTTTAGCACCCCCAATTAACTGAGAAGGTGCCAACTGAGGCCCCAAGTAAGTGTCCCTCCCACAGCCCTCTTCTCTGACTGAGGGCCTGGGGTGGGGTGCTGTCTTCAGGGCCACCCTGGCTCTTGAGAGGCTGCCCTTCCTGTGGGTGGTTCTTGCACTTTCCTGACTCCCCAGTCTCAGCCATGCTGGCAGCTCGTTTCTGTTCTCCTTCCCAGACTCAGAGGCTCTGTCTGCTTGGATTTTATTCCCCAACTGTCACCAGAAGAACGAGGTAGACACTGAGAGGTACCTGCCATGCATCGGACCACTTACACTCACAGCATCAGCCCTGAATGTCACTGTTCCTATTTTAGGGACAAGGAGATCAAGGCTCAGAGAGGCAAAGTGACTTGCTCAAGCACCACAGAAACAGGAGATTGAACTGGATTTAGGACCAGGTCTGACAGAAAGCTTGTTGCTGGTTTCTAATGCAGGAGTTCTCTAAAGCTCAGAGGTCCTAGAGCCCCAAGTCCACCCCACACTCATGCCTGGCTGCCCCCTGTCCACCAGCATGCCCCGGCTTTCTTGCCCATAGGCCCAAGGAGACCAGGGACTTCATGACATGCTATCCAGTGCTCTCCCACTCCACCAATCTGCTACCCAGGGGAGCACAGAGCAGGGCTTGCAGGACAGGACCTGAAGGCTAGGAGGGCTGGAGAGAGGACACTTGGTCCCCTACCAACAGGTGCCATGCAGGGGACCCAGCTGGGAATCTCCCAGGGACCTACACACTACCTATCAGAGGAGTCAGGATCTAGATTCCAGTCTGGTCATTAAAGCAAATAGAAGGATTTCTCTATATTTTAAAATCAAAACAATTTCTGTGTTCCTTTCCAGCTTGGAAACTCCCCAAATCTGGACAGCTCTTGCCTGTTACACTTCCCTGACCGTATCCCTTTTGATAAGAAAAAAAAAATGCAATTCCAAAAAAAGGCCCAGGGACTAATGGGACAATCACTATTGTATGGCAAGAGCCCTGAGCCACCTCAAGACACCAGGGTGGGAGAGAGGAAAGTTGTGTGCGTTCATGTACACAGAAACATCCCATCTCACACGCAAGCACACACCAGTGCACTCAAAGGACCAAACCGCACTGCCATCCCATGAGAAGCAGGAAAAGTTAGCAAAAACACATAAGCCCCCTCCAGAAACACCCAGCTGCTCAGCCACTAAGCCATTTGCAATCTTAGATGGAGGTGTCCTTTTTTAAATCCATACTCCCTCCTCTGATAAAAAGCAGTGGATATCTGCTGCACAGTCTCTCCAAAGACACCACCCAGCCAGCCGTTAGGATGACACAGAGCCAAGCCTCCTTGGCCCCTAATGTGGGGTGGCAGGTAACAGGCTGGACCTTAGGTCCAGTTCCTACCTTTACCCCCTCCCCAAAACCAAACTGTGCTTGCAGGAGGCAGGTGGAGGTGAGGAAGGCCTTGTGGGAAGACAGGTCCTGCTCCAGGGGGCCCCTACCCCAACCCCCATACCTCTTAGGTCCCCTCCTCCGAGGGGCCAAGCACCCACCTGGCGGTAGCGACGCTCGGAGCACACTTTACAAAGCCCATTGAAGCGGTTCATGGCTGCGGGTCCTGCCTCAGCTGCCGCCCCATGAAAACCCAGCTCTCCCCCCAGCCTCGGGGCTGCACTGCGCCCGTCAGCCTGGCATGACCGCTCTGGGAAGCCCGCCCCGCAAAAGAATGGCAGGAAATCACCTCTCACCTCCCCAAGCCCTGTCTGCGCTGTGTGCCTCTGCAGATAAGCCCAAAGGCTTCCTGAAACCTCAGAATGACAAGGAAGAGGGAGAGTTTTATATTAAAATTCCTGTCAACTAGTTAGTATTCCTCAGGCTTGGCGGGGAGAGGGCGCCTTTGTTCTGGCTGCATTCTCCGCCATGGGCCACTTTGTGATTCCAATGTTTTCACAAACACCCCTGCTGCCCTGCCGAGGAGAACCCAGGCAGAAAACACACCCTGCTTTGCTGACAACGGCCTCCCCTGCAAGTCCCAGGGTACCCAGTAGCAAATCCAAGGGACTGACCCAGCCTAGTGACTCCAAGAACATCTTAGTGGAGTTGTGCCTGCGGACATCCCATCTCAAGACAGGGAGCACAAAACTTGTGGAGGCTGAGGAACACCTACCACCTAGGCGCTACTTCAAAGTCAGTTTCCTTGTTATGTAAGGGGCAGGCCGCATGGAGGATCTGATAATCCATGAGCCACGAAGTCAGGTGTGAAAAGGGCTTCCAAATCATCAGATGACCCAGGCTCCTCATCCTATCAGTGAAAAAACTGAAGCCAGAGAGGTTAAGGTCACACAGCAGGACAGAACCCAGGCCCTGATTCTTGCCTGGGAGTCCTGGACAGCAGCACAGCATAAGCCCAGCCCCTGCCCACCTGGGAACCCCTGGAGAATCCCCTCCACCCACACATCCTACAGCAGAGGATGTGCCCTGCTTGGTCGACACGTGAACTGTAGGCAAGTGACCCAGATTTCTGGGACTCTGTTTCCCCACCTGCACCATGCAGTAGTTAAACAGGTGACCACCAGTGGCTCTCCACAAGCCTTTGGCAATCACATCCTCTTTGCGGAGCCTGTGGATATCTCTGAGTGCACAAACCCAGGAAAATCCACTGCACCTCAGAATGTCTCCAGGAGTGCCTGGCTGCATGCAGAATCCAGCACAAAGCAAGCCTTTCCAGAGCCACCAAGAAACCTGCACTGCTGGTGTCCATGTAATTCCCACGAGTCACCACAGCAGCTGCCTGGTCACCGTCCTGTCTATGCTCAGCAAGGACAGAGAGAGGGAGGAAGATCTTTTGCAGTTCCCTTCTAAAGCCAGAGGAAGCTTTTTTGTTTTTGCACAGCTGGGGATAGAAGTCAGGGACTGGGGCATGCTAGTGCCAAGTGTTGTGCCACTGAGCTATACTCCCAACCCCAGAGGAAGCTTTAAACTCTGAAAGAAACCACAGAAAACAGATCTGGAAAGTTACTCTCACACTACACTGTTCAGCACAGTAGCAATTAGACACACATGCAGTTACTTAAAATGAGACAGCAGAGGGTATCAAAAATGTTCAAAATACAATATTATATGTGTCTGTATATGTGTACACCAATTTCCCAAAACAAATGCAATTGCTATGTATCACAAATATTTAACAATTAATTTTCTGGTACCGGGGAATTGAACTGTGGACCTTACGCTTTTGAGGCAGGTTGCGGAACCACTGAGCTAAATCCCTAGCACTACCAATTAATTTTTAAAAATGAAATTGAAGCTGATATTTAGTTCTTCATCAGAGCTCTAGACAATGCTCCACAAGGGCTGGGCCTCGGACGAATTCACAGCTCTGTCCCTGTACCCAGCACCAGGTCTGGCCCACACAGGTATAAACGTGTCATGAATAAATGAGGGAAGGAATGAACTGACTCAGAGGTGAAAATCTTTATAGATTACAATACACCCACAGGTAAGATGTTACGGAACATGTCAACACCACATCTTCCCAGCTAGGCCACACACAGGTGGGAGCATGGCTCAGTACACTCCGGGAATTGTCACACCTTGCTTAGAGCTGGCCTCCACCTCTCGCTGGCTGTGTGACCACAGACAATAAACCTAACCTCTCTGAACCTGTGTCTCCTCATCTGTAAGATAGGGCACCAAGAGCTACAGGGCTACTGATCACTGGGAGTTTGCTTTTTCTTCTCTCAGTTGCTAGAGAAAACCATAGATCATCTGCCACCGCATTCTGCAAGAGGCCTGCCGAAATTTGGAGAATTCTCCCAAATCCCCATGTGAAGTTTCTCTCCAAATTCTCTAGAATCTATGGGTCTCAATTTCAGAATCACAGCTTCCTCTGACCTCAGCCAGCCTCATCTGAAAGGGTGATTCAGCCACAGTACCAAGGGAAGCAGTTGGCCTGGGGGCCTTTGAGAAGTGAAGCACTCCGCTGTAGAGGTCAAAAGTCCTATCAGAATGCACCATTGCTGAATTGCAAACAGCAAATTCTGCCTTCTCTAGAAGTCTCCCAGGCTGAAGGACTGACAAGGGGCACCAGTTCCACGCAGGCTGTCCCCACCTACCTGGAGTCTCTCCCCGTTCTCAGTGTCTCCACCTCCTGGCATTCTTAGCAGAGGGTCTGGAAGGTGACAGAGCAGAGTTAGAAAGCTGCTGGTGGCATAGGAGGGCCCATTCCATGACCACCCAGGGGACAAGGCTGGGCAACAGGGCCATGTGGCTGCCCAGCCCACTCCTGCCCTCCAGGAAATATGGATGCCCAAGGCCTGGGCCAGGCATGGGTTCAGGAGTCAGGGCTGCAAGTGGGAAGGACAGAACTAAAAAGAATGCCAAATCCAAGCCCTGAGCCTCAGGGATCACAGCAGGTCCCAATCACCCTGCCTACAGAGAGCTGGGTGCCCCAAGGTCAGGAAGGCAGCAACTTGAGTAATGGATTCTGGGAAGAGGCCCAATCAGGAAGCTCTGGAACCCTCTGTGGGCAAGAGGTGGGGAGAGCTGATCAGGTAGGGTCAGGCCATAACCCTCTCCCGAATAAGTCCATCGAGATAAACAATGCTGTCCAGGACACGAGCAGCCAGAACCCTGCTTTCTAGCGGGTGCTCATGAAGTCTTTGAACCTCACAGTCACAAAACACAGGGACAGATGCTACCGTGCCATGGAGGAAGGAACTGGAGGAGGGGAGTCTGGGGAAAAGCAGAAAAGCGGGTACAGGCACCTCTCAGGGGCCGCAGCCGCCTCCTGGCCACCTTCAGGTGCTTGGTCCAGCCCATGTCCTCTCCCAGCAGGTAGTACCAGCCACTGATGTCCTGTCACAAGAGAAGGAATGACACACTCAGAAAAGGGAGGCAAAGAGCTCGGGCCAAGCAGCCACCAACTTCCTTCGAAAAGCAGCAGCTGGACACCATCCCTCAGAGGACAGACACACCCCAACCTCCCTGCCCAACGCTGCCACATCCACACCTCCAGGAAGCCTTTCTTGATGCTCTGGACAAGACTGTCCTCCCCTCTGCTGACTTCCACGGCCTCTCATACTTGGAAGACAACCATCAACTTCCTCTCCGCCCCCTAGTCCCGCTAGACTATGCAAAGGCTCTCTGACCCGTCTAGCACGGAGCCTGGCATATGGTAGGAGCCCAGTAATACTGACAGAACAGACGAAACAGAGTAAAAATGGGAGAGGCCAAAGAGCAGGCTGCCCGTGGCTCCTGCAGTCTCTGTCCTACAGGACAAGAGCAATCACACCAAGAGGACCTCTGCAGTGGGCCACAGGTGACAGACACAAGGCTTATTTAGGCCACTGCCTCAGTGAGGCAGCATGTCACACACAGACGCTCGCCCAAGGATTTCCAAACCAAGGCTGCCTGTACTAGTGTGGGCCTAGGTGGAACGACACAACGCTCTGGAAGCTTCCCTGGGACCTACCTTGTTCGGAGTCAGGAGCGACCTCACCCCAAAGCTCATGCAGCCAATGAGCGCTCGCCGCCTGAGAGAGGAGCAGAGAGTCAGTGTTCCCCAAAGGGCTGTGCCAGAGCTCAGCCAGCAAGCATCCCTGTGGTCCCATGCACTGTGACTCCAAGCGCTTCCATCTGTACCAGCTCCTCTGACTCTTCCTGGTGAGCAGACAGAGAGGATTCCTCGGCAAGGCCACAGGACTAGAGAAAGGTCCCAAGGAAAGTTGAGTCCTAAGTCTTGGTGTGGCCCTCACTCTACCAACCCCAGGAGCTCAGATGACCTCACAGGTCTGAAGTGTCCCAGTGCTGGGAAGGGGGTGGGGGTGGGGGGAGAGCTGGTTCCCACAGGGGCTCTGAGCCCCCAACTCAGCCAGGGCTGAATACTCAATCTAGAGGAGAGTTACTGTACTTCAGCTCAGGAAGCTTTATCTTAGGTCCACATGGGGTCTGGGAAATTCCCAAACGGCCACAGACCCAGAGCCAAAGGTATCCAACACACAAAAGTCACCAAGACCCATCTGACCTGCCTGCCAGGCGGGCAGGCAGGCGTGAGGCAGGGCCAGCCCTCAGGGGAGCATCAGGCTATGGTGAGGGGCTAAGTTTAAGCTGGGCTTCTTGGTTCAGAGAAATTCAAAGTTCTTGAAGAGCATCTATCATGGGGTCTCAGCACTCAACAATCAGGAACTGATTAATCCTTGATAACCTTTTAATAATGTGCCATAAATTAATATTAATGAAATGCAAAAAATCCCTTACATTTATGGGACAACAGGAAGTTTACACAGTTGTAGTTTAATGAGAAAGAGACTCACAAAAAGAAAAACAATGGCTGTATGAGGTTAGTGGAATTATTAGGGATTTTTGTTTTCTTCTTTTATTGTTACTGTTTTGTATTTTCATAGAGAACAAGCACTATTTTGTAATCAGAAAATTAGCAGCCCCAAAACAAATTTAATTATTATTTATTGCAAACATACACTAATAAAAAAAAGCACTATTAATGTATGTTTAAGCACTTCAATTATAGCACGTCCTGCTCTAGCCTAACAGTAGAGTCTTTGGGGGACTGATTTCCTCTCATGTTTGGTTTTTTCCCTCCTATTCTCCCCGCTCTTATTGCATATCCCAACTCAGACTCCTTTTTAGACTGATCTAATAATCATTCATCAAAAAGCACCATGGAAGCTGGGCGTGGTGGCACACGCCTGTAATCCCAGCACTTGGGAGGCTGAGGCAGGAGGAGCTGTGCATTTTCAAAGTTCTTGAAGAGCATCTATCATGGGGTCTCAGCACTCAACAATCAGGAACTGATTAATCCTTGATAACCTTTTAATAATGTGCCATAAATTAATATTAATGAAATGCAAAAAATCCCTTACATTTATGGGACAACAGGAAGTTTACACAGTTGTAGTTTAATGAGAAAGAGACTCACAAAAAGAAAAACAATGGCTGTATGAGGTTAGTGGAATTATTAGGGATTTTTGTTTTCTTCTTTTATTGTTACTGTTTTGTATTTTCATAGAGAACAAGCACTATTTTGTAATCAGAAAATTAGCAGCCCCAAAACAAATTTAATTATTATTTATTGCAAACATACACTAATAAAAAAAAGCACTATTAATGTATGTTTAAGCACTTCAATTATAGCACGTCCTGCTCTAGCCTAACAGTAGAGTCTTTGGGGGACTGATTTCCTCTCATGTTTGGTTTTTTCCCTCCTATTCTCCCCGCTCTTATTGCATATCCCAACTCAGACTCCTTTTTAGACTGATCTAATAATCATTCATCAAAAAGCACCATGGAAGCTGGGCGTGGTGGCACACGCCTGTAATCCCAGCACTTGGGAGGCTGAGGCAGGAGGATTGCTGTGCATTCGAGACCAGCCTGGGCTACATAGTGAGTTCCAGGTCAGTCTCAACTACATAGTGAAACCCTGTCTCAAAAAAAAAAAAAAGGATATTTAGGCTGGAGCTTAACCCTCGCAAGTGAATTCAGTATCTGAAGGGCCCACATAGACCAAGGATTTGGCCTGTCCTGTGAGGCACAATGTCATAGCCAAAGGTGGCCTAGGCAGGAAGTAAAGCCCTTGCAGGCCTCACAGGAACCTGGACCACCAAGGCCAGAGCAAGGGCAGCGGTTCTGATCAACAGGGCACTACAGAACCACCTGAAGAGTCTGTCTGAGATCTGGGCTCCAGAACTTATACCTGGGGACCCAAACCCAGCTGGTCTGGGATAGGCCTGGTCATAGGAGCCTGGCAAAATCTCCCCAGGGATCCTGCAGGGCACCCACACGTCTGCCTCAGTTACAGACCAGAGGTCTGGAAGGTCTCTATAAATACATATTGTTTGGATTCTCCAGAAAAGGAGACAAGTCACTACCTGATGACAGTCCTAAGCAAAACAAAACAAGCTTCTCACAAGCACCCAAGCCCAGTGAGGAGTGGGGATGCAGGATGTGATGGATTAATCCTCCACGTTGGCACCCTGCCTGCCCATCATGCCATGAGCACAGCTATGGGTCCAGGCCTTTGTGGCCAGCTATCTCCCACCACCTGCTCTCACTGCACTCTCCCTAGGTTGTGGCTCCACCTCCTTCCCCTCCTCCTTGCCCTTTCCCATCACACTAGGCCATAGCAATGATCTACTCAAGGAGGAAAATGCAGTCACCTCAATAAAGCAGCCTTTCCTTGTCCATCTCCTCAGCCTACTGTCAAAAACAAACACTCCTCCCTCTTGGGCAGTGGCCAAGACAGCGCTGGCCGGAGTCACAGTGACCATCATAAGTGGCAGACATGCATCCAAGCTGCCTCTTAAGTCGTCCTCACAACTTGGCCAACATCCTCCTAGAGATTTTTGTTTTTTCAACACAATCAAGAAAACCCTAGCTGGCGTCTAGGTGCCCACACTGCCTTGCAGTGCACTTTCCTTTCATGCTGGCTATGGCTGAAATTTCCTAAATCTCCAGGCTAGTGCATTAGCTGTAATAAATGCTGCCTCTCCTGGCTCTTCAGTAAGTGGAGTTTTCATTCCCTGGTGCTTAGAGAATGCTAAATGGTTAATAGCCTCCCTCGAGCTTTGCTTCCTGCTAAGGGGCCTCCAATGATTTCATGATCGTTCAGGCAGAGTAAATCGTCACAATTAATGTCCACAAGCAGGAACCTCTCCCTGAGTGTTCTTCAATTAGCTACTTCTGAAGGTTGCTTTTGAAAACCCTTTGGAGGAAGAAAGAATTCTTTTATAAGCAGCCTGAGCATATGGCGATAATCCAGTCAGCCTCTAAACTTGGGACCTAGAGCTCACCCTGGAGAGGCCTGAAATTTCCCTAGGTGTAGAGTGTCTGGAACCAAGCCTTAGTTACTTCTACTGCCAAGGCCTTCGCTCATGAAGGCTTGACAAATGGGTGAATCCATCATGCCCATGGTTGGCAGGCACTGGGCAAGAAGCCGCAGTGTTAAGGAAACAAGACAAACAGGCAGGAATTTAAATAGCAGCTCACAACAGCAATACAGGGCACATCACAGGACGGGGTGAGATTGACAGATGAACAGCGCAGGCAATGCATTCTGAAGGCATGGGAGGAGAGAGGTAGTTCAGGACCGAGAGGCTGGCAGAAGGCCCAATGAGTTGAGCCAGAGAGGATGAAAGCAAAGGCATTTCAGGCTAAGGGAATAATGAGGATAAAGGCTTAGAGGTAACTTCGTGGAGCACACGGTGGAATAGTATTCAGTTTACTTTCTAATATAGGGTAAGAGACCCTCTGTAAGATGAAAACATGTTATTTAACACTTAGGATACTGAGGCGGGAGGATCATGCATTTGGTTACCTGGGCTACACAGTAAGATCCTATCTTTAAAAAAAGCAGCAACAAAAATGTGTCATGTTTTAGGGAAAGTATTTTAATTCTGCCTGTCTCTCTGACTCTCAGATCTTAAACTATTTTTATTATAGAGTTACACAACTTAATCTCAATTTGTTTTTAATTTGATGGCATAAATTGAGCACATATTTTGCCATTCATTTTTGTTCTTATGCTCAGTACCCATCATTGGTCACAAGCTTCAGACCACTGTATTGCCTCTTGAGCTCTTGTTTATCAAATGGGATAAAGGAGAGGTTACATTCCTGCAGAGCACAGCAAGCAGACCCTTCACAATCACAAAAGGTTATGTTCTTTCATTATGTGTATACATATGGGTATTTTAACTTGGTACTTACCACTTTCACTTCTCTTCAGAGGCGTTCTCTGGCCACAAGTTCTGAAAATGCTATGACTGATACGAGAAACTTCCACTTGGTTTTTACTATGTCATTAAACAGAATGTTCAAATCGTTTAGCTCTTTATGGTGTAATTAGTAAATATGATAATGTTGTGGTTATGTCTTTTTTAAAGTTATCCTTTAGAGATACACACTGATGAGATGAGATGATGTCTGGGATTTGCCTTAAAAGAATCCACTGGAGGAAGGAAAAGGGAGTGAGGCACAGATGAAATAAGATCAGCCGGGTATTGGGAAGAGACGTGGGGCTGAGTGTGCAGTGCCTTCTGCCTTTGTGTACATTTGAAAATATCTGTGATTTTTAAAAACTCACAGGACCTCAAAATTGAAACAAACCACTGCCATCTTACAGGCAAGGAAACTGAGACCCAGAGCAGGAAGGGTTTGGCCCACGGTCTCATGGCCAGGCAGAGCCAACTCCTCCCTCCAGTCTACAGCTCTGAGGCTCGGTTCTCCTCAGCGGGCACTGTGATTGATCAGCAGGATGCACTGAGATCATCTGGTCCATCGCCAGCACATCTTCGTAGATCATCTTGTTTCTCTAATATGTGTTTACAGCCGTCCCTGGGAGGACCGTGATGAGTCGCAGACCAGATGCTTCTCTCTTATCTCCCACTGGCTTCAGAACAGGATCACCACGCCTTTGACTAGACAACTGATGTAAAACTGTATCACAAATGCTCAGGCCCAAGTCCTGAGGAGCAAGCCACTGACCCAGAGGGTGTGGCTTTGGAATCACTAATCACCTACATGAGGCAGCAGTCAAATTGCACTGTGATAGAGTTGAGTACACAGGCATGGTGCCTAACCGCCTGGATTTGCAGCCTGTTTTCACTGCATCCCAGCTGTGTTACCTTGAGCAAGTTACCTGACCCTTCTGTATCTGTTTCTTATTTTTTAAAAAAAAAAAAAAAAACAACAATACACAGAAAGACAGGCTCACTGCTGCTCCCTCTTGCCTCTGCCTGATTTGCCAAGGACTGTTTCGCATCCTCCGTGCCCCTCCTGCCGTGCTGCCCTGCCTTGAAGCCAGTTGACTATGGAGCAAAACCTCTACAAACTGTGAGCTGAAGTGAAACTTTTCTCCCTTAACTTGTGGGTGATGGGTATTTTGCCTCAGCAAGGAGGAAAGTAACTAAAACAGACTTTGGTACCAGAGGAGTAGGGTTGCTGCTGTGACACTACCATGTGGTTCAGGAGCCTGGGGAACTGGTTTTTCGGAAGAGTTTGGAAAGGTTTGGAGATTCCGGCTGAAGCAGCAGCCCTGGAATGCTTTAAGCTTACTTCTGATCAGAGCGAAGAAGCCCAGAATGCTGATAGAAATGCATCCAGTAAAGACTAGGCTCTGGAAGTTTCTGTTGGCCAGGTGTGGTGGCACGTGCTTATAGCCCCAGCACTCAGGAGGCTGAGGTAGGAGGGTTGTCTCAAATTAAAGGCCAGCCTGGGCTACAAAGTGAGTCCCTATAACAAACAAACATACAGTAAGTAAATAAGTAAAAAGGAAGTTTCTGTTGGTAAGGACTACACTGGCTGTTGGACTTTAGACAATGTGTGTTATAACTTGGCAGAAAGTTTTGTTGCATTTTTCTCGGGTCCACAGACTTTGCCTGAGACTGAGATTAAGAGCAGCGGGCTAGTGAGGCGATGGCATAGCTGCTGCTGGGGACTTTTAGCCAGATCTACATTGAAAGTCAAGGGCAAATGGGCCAGCAGAATGATTTTAAACATTTTGAGTTTGGCCAGAAAGGAAGCTCCAGTAAGTTATGGCCTCAAAGGGAGAACTTGGTTGCTGAGAAGGAATAGGACAGTAGAATAAGTGGCCTGAGGGCATCACAAGAACCAGCAGGACTCTACCTTTTGCTGTCTCAAAATGGCAAAGGTGGAGATTTAGATCAGTGGTCCGGCCACCTGCCTCACAAGCCCAAGGTCCTGAGTTTTATCCCCGGTATGAAAACAAAAATTGCAAAGATGAAAGGTTTTGCTTTGAGAAGAGAGACCCAGAGTACCAAATTCCAGTATAGCGGCAGCCTAGAAATGGGCCATCCAGGCACTTGACCCCTACAAACCAAGAAAGAAGGAAGCCCAGCTACTGCTGGGTGGCCACAGACTTTGGAGTCACCCATGTGGTGCTGGCTTTAGGTTCATGCAGAATGTAAAAGTTGTGGGTTTAGGGAGGCTTCCACCCAGATTTCAGAAGAAGGCCTGGGAAGCCAGGCAGGGTGCCCCTGAGAGGGCAGGCTGGGAAGCTGAGTGTGAAGCTGAAGGTGCAGTGGAGACCCCAGCCAGCCAGGCAGATGATCTTCTGAGGAAAACTGCAAGGAAGGAGCAGAGCCAGCACCAGAGAGAAGCTGTGGGAGCTACAGCCTCTGGCAGTGCCACAGGGACAGAGCTATCCGAGCCCTTTGAAGTTCACAGCTTGCTACAGATGCCCTGGATGTTGGACATGGAACTACAGGACTTAATGTAGCCCTGCTGGATTTTGGACTTGCTTTGGGCCCTTCCTGTCTCCCTAGTTATACCTTTTGGAGTATAACGTTTACCTGCGCCGCTGTATTCTAAAAGTGTTTAGCTTTGTTTTCATTTGTACAGGGGTTCACAGCTAAAAGTTTGTCTTAAATCTCAGAGGCAACTTTGGGCTTGGACTTTTCAGCAAATACCAAAACTGTTGGGACTTTGGCAACTCTCAGAGATGGACTAAATGCATTTTTTTTTTTTTAATTTGAGACAGGGTCTTGCTATGTAGTTCAGGCTGACCTTGAAGTTACTATGTAGCACAGCCTGGCCTCAAGATCACAGTGATTCTCCTGCCTAAGCCTCCTGAGTAGTAGGATTACAGGCGTGCGCCACCACGCCCAACTAAATGCCTTTTCTATAAAGGAATGAAAATGAGTCTTTTGGGGGACAGAGGTAGAATTTTATGGCTTTTGTCCAGATGTCTCCTCAAGCTCATAGGTGAGGCTTTTGGGAGGTGGCTGGATCTAGGGTGTGATATTGGGATTAATGGTATGTAATACTAAATTAGTCCACTGATTGGTCTGGCATAGTTCTGGCTGTGGATAATGGGAAGGCCTAACTGGATGTGTGTGGTATAACCCAAAAGGCTGGTAAAGGGATAAAAAGGAAAGGTAGGCTTGCTTTGCTGCTGCTTCTTGCAGCCTCCTGCCCACCACACCATGGACTGTTTCTCCTCTTCCATGACCCTCTGCCATGTGCCACTCTGCCTTGGAGCCAGCTGACTATGGAGCAAAACCTCTACAAACTGTGAGCCAGAATAAACCTTTCCACCTTTAACTTGTGGGTGTTGAGTATTTTTTCTCAACAATGAGAAAGTAACTGAGTCAGTCTTTAGTGCTATTTTTTTCTATTTTTAAACTCCTTTTCTTCCTTTTTCGGAATATTTCCTCAATGATTTCCTTTTAACTATATCTTCAATTTTGTTATTACATTAAAATTTTTTTTAAATTTCTAGGACCTTATATTCTGCATTTCCTTTTTTCTTTTTATTTTATCCTTTTAATTTCTGTATTACCTTTTGTAAAAGATGAGAATCTCACTACATGGTCCTGACTGACCATAAACTCCCGGGTTTAAATGATCCTCTTACCTCAGTCTCCTAAGTAGCTGGGACAATGGCGCCCACTGTACCTCATCTTCTGTGTGTGCTGAATCCTACAGCTAGCTGCTTCAGTCTCCTGAGACTGCTCTTCCCTCCCGCGCCTGCACCCTTCATCGCTCCCTGTCAGTTTGGGGCCACCTTGTCCTCCAAGGTCTGCTGACCCTGGCTGCCTGTTGCCTGGGCAACAGAGGGCAGTCCGGGAAGCAGCTGGCAGCAGTGTACCTAGCGAGATGCTTCTCCTGCACACCTCCTGCTTAGCCTGGTGGCTGGGTCCCCTACCTGAGTCACCTCCCTCAGGAGTGAGGACGGGACTACAGCCTCACTGGGCTGGCCAGGAGGGGCTCTGACATCCAGCCTGCGGATCCCCGGCCCTTGGTTTGCCCGGCACCCATGCAGTCTTCCACCATTTTGGACACGCTTCTGCTGCAGCCCAGAGGGTGACCCACACGGGGGCCTTAAGGACCAAGGTTGCTCGGACATTCAAGTGCTTGTTCTTGTCCCCAGGTGCTCATGAGCCTTTGATGCCGATGACGCTGGGGACACATGACACAGCGACCATGTGCCCAGACACATGCTTCACCCAGCCTGCGTCCCGTTCTGTGGTGACGCCCGCTATACAGGTCAAAGCAGACTGCCAATCTGGGCCCCTGGGGTCTTCATTTGAACTCAGTGATTCTCTTGACTGAAGTTTGAAGGCCGCTAGGATTAGGCAGAATCACACTTTCTATAATATTCTGTGAGGTGGAAGTGTCCTGAATCATTATCAGATACAGTATCTCAAGTCTGAGGTCTTTCCTAACCATGTCTGTGGCTTCAGGAAAGAAAAAAATTAAAATTCAGTTTAATAAAAAGCGTCCCTTGGTCCAGCAGGAGGAAAAATAGAAGGATAAATATGGCTGATCCATCTGTCAGACCTTAGGATGAGAAAAAGATCAATTTTGACAAAGCCATTGTCAAATTTGCCAATGTTGAAACTCAAAAACAGAAACTTGACTACTGTGTAATATTATTTATTCCAAAACACAGTATGTTGATATTTTTTTTTTTAAAAGGCAACAATAAAAATGCCCAACTTGCCAGGGATTTGGCCCAGTGGTTCCACCACTTGCCTCGCAAGCACAAGGTCCCAAGTTTGATTCCCAGTACCAAAAGAAAAAAAAATTTTAAATGCCCAACTTGCACGGTGGTATGAGGATTAAATCAGATGATGCGTGGTAGGCACTTAGGCCTAATGTCCACATAGCAGGTACCTAGTAAGTATGAGCTGTTATAGATCCTTGAACCAGGTCCTTGGCCTCCACAGACCTCAGTTTCCTTTTCTTTGCAATAGAGTAATAATAATAATTCTCCTCAGGGATGTCAATAAAGTTAAACAAGAAAACGTACAGAAAGGGTGTGGCACAAAAGAGTTTGGTAAATGCTTGTTTCTGCCTGCTGCAATTGCCTTTCATGTTGCTAAGTTGGACGTCTGCCCTTCAGAGAAGCAAAATTTGATTTGGGAGCATTTGACAGAGCTGAAATTTCCTGCCATCTCTCTGTCTCCTGTAGCCCAGAGATCTTCTTATTCAGAAATGGATGGACAGAGGAGAGAGTCCATGGAGAAAGCAGAGGCTGAGCCTGCCTCCACAGCGGCAGCAGCCTCGCATGGCCATCTGCCTTGCAGCCAGGCCAGTCTGAGCCTGCCCTGTCCCCCTCGAGCTTGGGTCTGGGACTGTGACCACAAGTTTGGCTGTGTTTTATTTAATAAGGAATCTCACTTTCCCAAAATAGGCAACAAGTGGAGACACTGCCCTGGTCACGCCACCGCCTCTCTGGAGCTGACTCACTTTCCCTGGCCTCACTTTCGCTTCCAAAAAAACGTGACCCGAGTTACTGGCTCCTTCTCCTGCAGCTCTGCCCTCGAGCTCTGTTCTTGACAAAGGGCAGAGCCCCGTGGAGGACATGACTTGTCCTTGCCTCTACCCAAGGGGTTTGCTGGGTGTGTCTGCCTCTCCGACACTCCTCCGCTGCCTCCTTCAGGGCTTTCCCTGCATCTTCCCCACTCTTCAAAGACAGGTTCTGACCCCTGATCCTTGACTCTCAGTGCTCCTTCTGAGTGGTCTCACCTTCTCCAAATGCTACCCACTGCCTTCATGGTCATGGCTCCACAACTCCACCCGGCTCAGACCTCTCTCCCCAAGCCCAGGGTGGTAGGGACTCCAACCTCCAGCTCTGACCTGGCTGTTTTCCAAACAATTGCATCTCTCCACATCCAAAGCTGACTCACCTTTCTGCCTGGTACATTCTGTCTTCTTTGGGGACCCAACCAGCTCCCCAAGGATTACTGTCAACTTCTCCCGCTGCTCGCATAGGTAAACCACTGCTTCTACTAATTTAATCTCCCCAATACACCCTGGTTTGTTACCCTCCTCTTGATCTCTAAGTCATCTCTTTCTCCCCCATCTACCAAAGACCTACCAAAATCAAAGATCTGGGATGTGAGATCTCAATCCCTCACCCAACACCCTTCATTATCCCCTCAATGGCCAAACAGCTTCTCAAACACCAAACTGGCTGCATGAAGTTCACCTTTCAATCCCGTATGAATGCAAACCTCTAGGCCCTGCCCATGAATAGTTGGATTTAGTCAAACCAATTTGGCACTTAGGAACCTGAGTTCCTCAAAAGTTTCTAGCTGATTCTGATGCATACTCAGGATTGAGAACCACTGGCTCTTAGGAGGAAACCCACTCTCCAAAGAGACTCCCTGCACTATCTGATTTATTTTATGTCAACTCTTCGTCTCATCTGTAACCAGTGTCTACTTTGCACCGGACCCTCCTTTAATACCAGAAAGTCTGTAGATAACTGCTCACCCTGCCCTGGCCCTGCCCTCTCTACTGGTCCTCTCCTCTGTCTTTTTGCTGTGCATCCATGGGGCAGTACAGTGTTGAGGGTAAGGACTCTGAGGACCACCTCCATGGATTCTTCTCCTAGTTCTCATGCTCCCCTGCCTGACGCTCCTCCCTGTTCCACACAACCTGCCATTACTGACAGCTACATCTGCCCTCCTGTGCTCTGCAAGATCAGCCCTCTTGTTTCCTCCTACACAAAATTTCTGTGATCCTGCCTCTTTGCCTTCCCTCTTGCTGTACTCTATGTGGCTACCTTCTATCTTATTCTGAGTCTCCGCCCAAGGTCAAAATCTCCTTTGTCTCATGAAGCCCTCTTTGGTCATCTCACCCATAGTGAACTTTCCCTCTTCTCACTTTCTGTCCTTATTACTCATTTCATCCTTTAGTCATACAACCAATATTTCTTTAACAAGTCTGGGCTAGGCATTGGATACAGTAATGACAAAGAGAAAAATAGGCCTATTTTACAGGGCACTTCTCGTCCTATGGAATTGGATGTGTGCATATTGTTCCTGTAATTTATCTCCACTCAGCGCCTGTTGTCCCTATTTGCATTGAGTGCACTGAGAAGAAAACCAACATGTAGGTTGCTTGGCACCCCTGGTGGCCAACACAGTGTCTTGTTTATCCCAAGGATTCAGCGAATGCTCATTGACAGCAGGTCCTTGGCCTCACCTGGAGTGATGGTGACTCAGGGGTGGCAGCCTGTGCAATTGACTGTTGTCACCACACCTCTTATCCATCAGGCACTAATTGACGCCCTGCTACATGCTGGCCACCTGGCTGCCACCCATAGCCCGGAGCAGGGTCTTGTCCCAGCTCAGCAGTTCTCACCTGGTCTTACTGGCTCTGTTCCACACGGCAAGCAGAAGACGTTTCTGATCATCCTCCTCTGGCACAGGGCTGTGAAGCAAAGCAGACAATCAAAAGTGTCCAGAGAGCTGAGCTCTGGGCCCGATCCCTGGAATCAGTTGTGATTGCAAAACTTTGGAAATAACCTAAACAGGTAGATAAATAAACTGTAGTATAAATAGCATAGGAGACAAGTACTTACATGGGATACAGAGTTCAAATCACATTAAGGACGATAAGGCAGTCACAACACACCATTATAAAACAGTGCCATCCTGTAAACACACACAGGTATACAAACCCACACAAAGGAGAGGATGTGTCAAGGCATTCAGCAAAGTGTATCTGTCTGAGGAGCACAGCCATGGGCATTTCCTATTTTCACTGCTCATCTATATTATTAATTTTCAAAGAAAGACTACAAGCACATGCCTTTCCCATAGTCCTCACAGCCTTCCAAGGCACGTACTATTATTAGCCCCATTTTATAAATGAGGAGGCTGAGGGAAGACAGCGAGTTTAAATAAAAAGGAAGAGACAGAGGTAAAACATGCCTCCCCTTGAGAAACTTCCACTAAAGGTGAGAGTTTGTCCCCAGGCACAATAGGAAACTGCCTACTCTTCAGGCTTGGCATTGTGGTATGAGAACCAGCCAAGTGATAACTTATCATTGTGGACTTGACCACTGGGTCCAGGGCCAAGGATGCAAGGACACAAGGGAATGAGAAAACAAAGACGTCCTTTAGAAGTCACTGTTTCTCTGCTTAGATCTAGTTCTAGATCTGGCAAACAGAGCTGCTTCCAGATAAACACTCCCACCCTCTTCTCTCAAGGGCCCATGGCTCCAGACTCTTACAAGAAGAAGTGCTCATGAAATGCTGGGTCTCTGCAGTCTGGAATGGTCTGGGTCTTCTGAGAGCGTATTCGATTACTTTCAGGGATCAAAGAAATCTTGAAGTGAAGAGAAAAGAAGCATTAGCTGATCTCATAGCCACAGAACCACCAAATCCAGCAGCTACCTCTGCACATCTCTGGTCTGAAGGGTTCCCAGTATCCTTCAAACCAGCCTCCACAAAGGATGGAGTTAGAGCAGATGGAAAAGATCTTGGGAAAGAACAAAGAGCCCTGGGACAGAGGCGTTGGAATCAGATACCAAGACAGGCCTCATGGTGGCTGCTACCAAAAAGGCAGTTACAAGCTCAACCAGAGATAGGGTACAACTGTATCTTCTCTGCTCTTTTTCCAAGCAAGGGAGCTTCCCTCAAAGCCAGAAGGGTCTTCTCTTCCTTTCTCTTCCCCTCTCCTCTCCTCTCCTCTCTTCTCTTCTGTTTCCAGCAGCCCTGAGCACTCCCTTCCCTAGACAGCTGGCCCCCAGCAAGGCCCAAGCCCATGCTCTCCTTGAAATACTGTTCTTCTGCCTCAGGAGCCCAGCCATGTTCCTAATCAAGTCCTTCCCCAGGACCATGAGCATCAGAGGGCTTTAGGAAGAATGAAGGTGACCCTTAAAATGCCAGCCCTAGGGACCTAGCACGGGGCCTAATAAATGCCCATTGACCCAATGAATGAGGTAGTAGCCATGACCTCAAGTGGCCCCAAACCGAAAGGTATGCTGGGACTTTGGGACTCTACCAGAAATATGGCCCCTCAAATACCCACCCTACTTCCAGCCCCATCATATACCTTCACATAGGGATCACAGACTCCGGGCTCTCTGCTCATCAGGCCTTTGCCTTCAATGACTGCAAGAAAATTAAAACGTTGGATGGGAACATACACAGACTTGCACTAATTAAAAGATCTTAAAAGAAATACAACACACACCTTTGAGTAGAAGGATGATGACCTTTATTCCCTCCGGGCCCTAGTCTGTGTAACAAGCATGGCTAATATTAAGCCCTCTGTGGTCTAGTCCATTGCCACTGCTGCCCATGCTCTGGCAGCTACTTACCATGGCATTATGGAGTGCATTGCATTCTCTGGATCTTACAGCTGGAAAGAAGTTTAAAATGTACAGAGTCCACCACCTCATTGAAGGAGGAAAATGAGACCCAAAGAAGTAAGAGATTTGCCCCCAAACTTAAGCAATGAGAATGAGAGCTGGATTTAGAACTCATGTCTCTTGACTGCCAGTCCAGTGTTATTCTACAGTAGAAGACTGGCTGCTGCAAACACAGGTTAAGGGGTGAGGGTCCAGTTGGAGAACATGCCCTGCACGGTGATCTGGGAGTGCAGTAACAGAATAGCACCATGGTCACAGCTTGGGTTCCAGAGCCAGGCAGATCTGGGCACAAGTCCCAGCAGGACCACTTACTAACCACATGCACTAGAGCAAGATGCTTTGTCATTTTTCCACAGGTTACGGATAATAATTGCACTTCACATGATAGTTGTGCCCCTTAAATGTATCTAAAGTGCTTAATAGAACACCTGACAAATAAGTTAATGCTCCACCAATGCTTGCTAAAGGATAAATAAAGGCAAAGGATAGGTATGGGGTAAGTGTAGGTCTGGTCACACAGGCAAGAATGGTCCATCTGCCTGAGGATCACAGAAATCAGAGCTTTCTTCTGTTTCCTTTTGTGTTTGGTTTTGATTGAGCCCTAGGGTTTGGCTTGGACACAGCCCCCAGCAGCCTGGGGCATGAGGCATGGGAAGCCAAAGGAAGAAGCAGGGACAGGCTGGAAGGGATGAAGGGCCTGAGACTGGGGTGAAGCCAAAGCAAACTGTGCAGGACAAATGGAGTGGTGGAGGCCAAGATGCATTTTGCAAAAACTGTTTGCACAGCTGGAGTCCGACGCTGGCAGGCAAAGAACACCTCTCTTCTGGTCCTTGGGAACTTCACCTTGGGCCCCTCTAGGCCAGGACCAAGGGACCCCAGGCGCTTACTGGCTCACTCTACCCTGTATCCTAGTTACTGTTCCTGTGTGGATCTGTCCCCTGCAGGGCATGGTTCTCGAGAGCAGGATCCAAATCTAATGAATCCTGGTCTCCCTGGGTACCAATGACAGTAAGGCAGACCCGCCCCTTGCCCCAGCTGCACCCCACACTGGGGTACACAGACCAGACCCAGGGAAGCACGGTGTATCCAGGCTGTGATGAGGAGGAAGCAACAAACTCAGCCAGGGAAGGTAGGTCAGGAGGGGCGACTCCCGGAGGGAAAAATAATAAGCAAAATGAGCCTTCCTTCCTGAGTCTTAATTAAGGATAATTAAGATAGGCACACTTCTAGCAAAAGCAGAGGGACAGAGAGGTATTTTCCAAAAGGAGTTTAATGAAGCAAAGTTGTCCCAGACACTGGTGAGGTCAAAGGTCCAGCGTGGTGCATTCATAGGGGTGCAAGTGGCTAGATGGAAGAGGGGGTGAAGTACCTTGAACAGCAAGAGCCAGGTAAGCTAAAGAGCCAGGCAGGGTTTCTGGACCGTACAGAAGGAGGCAGGCAGTGGGGGCCACAGCAGAAGCTTGGTAACTATTTATGTGCTGGATACAAGGAAGAAGAAATGGATCAATAAAGCATAAAATCCTCCCATGCTGTACCCCAGTCATCCTGGACAGCTCTTCAAAGGCACTGTGCCCTCTCTGGACCTTGGGCCTTTGCACTTGCGGTTTCCTCTGCATGAAGTGCCCAGAACAGCTCTCTTGCTCCCATCTGCGTGGCACAAGCCTATTCCTCCTTCAGGGTGTAGTGGTGTGGACATTACTACCTTTTCCAAGACTTCTTTGGGATCCCACCAGCACAACCTAGACAAAGCTGGGTGGCTCTTCCTTGGTGTCCCCAGATCCTAGCACAAAGTCAATGCTCAATCACTATTTTTGGAATTTATAGCTTTCTAGTTTATTTAGCAGGCACTTATACAGGGTTTACCAGGTTCTGGGTTCTGTTCCAAGCATGCTACCAATATTAAATCATTTAACCCTTGTAATAATCCATAAGATAGCTACAATTAGCACCGCCACTTGACACTTAGGAAAACTGAGTTTGTTCAAGGTCACTCAGCAAGTAAAGTATCAGAGTCAGGATGCAGATCCTAGTGGTCTAGGTCCAAAGACTATGACTTTAACCACATACTGTCTATCAGTGAACGAATAAGAAAAAGAGGCAGGAGGGGAAAAGATGGAAAAAAGCCGAGAGGGAGGACAGGAAGGCTTTCTGTAGACTTGCTTTACAGGGGTTAAGGGCAATACTGAAGCCTACTAAGGACAAAAGCCAACCACATGGAGTTCAGACACAGGAGGCCCGGAACCGGGGCTGGGCTCATAGAAAGAGCCCCAAGTGAATACCCTCTGTTGTTAGTGGGCACACAGCAGGACACTGTACAAAGATGAGAAAAGACACCACAGCCATGGTTCCTGCCCTGGCTCCAGGAAGGAGGTAAGTGGCCCGCCCCAAGGGGGATGCATGTGGCCATACTCACTGTGCAGCAGAAGGACCCGGTCCCGGGCATCGATGGACAATTTCAGCTGACCTAAGGAAACAAGGAGAGACACGACTTCAGCCCAGCTCCTTGTTGGAAGAACACTGGAGGAATGGTGACAGGTTCTCACCATGTAGTTCAGGCTGGCCTTGAACTCACTGTGGAGCCCAGGTTGGCCTCAAACTCATGGTGAGCCTCCTGCTTCAGCTTCCCGAGTGCTGAGATTACAGGTGTGCCCCACCACACCCAGCCGCAGTCTCTGGTTGAAAGAGACCTCAGAAGCTCCCTGGCTCAGCCTCTTCTCCACAGCAGGAGTCCTTGGGCAGTGCCCTCAGCACAGTTCTCTAATCTAGTTGGTACCAGTCTGGTGATGGGGAGCTCACTCCTGCACCAGGCAGCCCTGAGAGCTCTCACTGACAGAGGCTGTTGTTAGCATTGGTAAAGGTGTAGGACGACAGCACTTGCACACTCTGCTGGAGGGAGAAGGAGGGTCTGTGCAGGGTAATTTCTGGCAGTATCAACTGGAGTTCAGACTCGCGTCTCTATCAACCTAGAAATCTGTATTCCGGGTCACTCTCAGAGATAGATACTCACTGAGGGTGCACAGAGGCTGGCACCACTGCAGGACAGAAAATAAGAAATGTCAAATAAGGGCCTGAAATACCCGCCAATATAAACATGGTGAAGTAAACCACCCAGAGCTGTGGCACGGCACAGGCTGGCTCCACTTGACCCGGCATGTGAATAACATTGAGGATTTTTTAAAAGGGACAAGCAAAGTGCAGAACAATAAACACATGCACATGTGCGTGTGTGTGTGCGTGTTCTGAAAGGACATCAAATTAAAAACAGTGGTTATCCCTAGGAAAGAAATTGGGAATTTAAAAGAGATGGTCAAGAGAAATTCCAATCTGTTCCTGTTCTTGTTATATTGTTTGGGAGGTTTTTGTGCTTATTGCGTTTTGTTTCTGTGGCAGGGGGGATTGATAACAAGGAGTTCTAGGGCACATCTCTCCAGCCCTTTTTATTTTTTATTTTGACACAAGTTCTCACTCAGTTGCCCAGCCTGGCTTCAAACTTGCGCTCCTCTTTCCTCAGCCTCCTGAGCAGCTGAGATTACAGGCATGCACCCCTACGCCCAGTTCTTACTATTTTAAGTATGCATATATTTAAGAACTATGCATTTCTATAATCAAAATAAAGAAAAATAAAAGAGAGGAAGGAAAAATGAGAAGGTAAGAGAAGCAGCAAAGCTGGAAAGCAGGTGAATAATGAAGGGCTAGGCCAGGCTCTTTTTCTCCCTGTTTTTATTTAAGGAAAAGAAAAACAAAACCAAACTTCAGGTCATACCATGGACACCCAAGGCCTCCAGCAGTGACAGAGAAGAGGGAAGCCACATTCTTCTCCCTCACTGACAGATCAAAAATTCCCTCAGAGCTGTGGGTGTAGCTCCATGGAAGCAGTTGCGTAGCAGGGCCCATCCCTGGGGAAAAATTCCCTCTCTGTCCAACAGACTCTACCTGAAACCTGGAGATGCTACTGCACTCCATCCACCCAGAGGCGCATGCAGGGGAGGCCGGGGAAGCCAGTGGACATTTGCACCTGCTCAGCCCTGACAACCCTGTCTCAATCACCTGGCTCAGCCATCACCTCTAGGGAGGGAGATCTTGCTTCCTTCAGCGGGAGTCCTTTCTCTTTTGCAATTGTTGGTTGTTCAATGCTCCATCTAATATGGAACCAGAAAGGGACGCTTGGTGACTCATTGACCTGATGGGGTTCGGCCAGCTCTGTGCTCTCTCTTCTAGATCCCCAATCCAAAGTCCTTCTTCATTCATCACCTTAACTGTTCACTGGGCTGCTGGCTGGAGCAAGGGCAGGCAGGGTTTGGAGAATGAAAAGAAGGGAAGCTCATTACTCTGCGTGAGTCCCCCAAACACTGCGACCTGGCGATCTCTTGATCCTCGAACTGTGAGTGGAAGCCACAGTCAGAAGCATTTCAGAGTCCAGCGAACCCTGGCCCAGCTCTAACCCACCAGAATCCGGGCTGCTCTCCAGGCCAGGATGCAGGTCTCGGGCCCAGGAGGCCTGTTCCAGTTCCAGCCCTCACTGCTCTCCTTTCTGTCAGGACTACAACATCCGCAGCTGTGAGGCAGAGCTAATGATAGGGTTACTGTACTCCCCAAGCTGGGCTCAGATAATGCTGGAGGGTCAGGAGGTTCTCCCATGAAAGGCTCTGTGAGAATCCACGCATTATTATCTCCAAGTCTGAGCAATTACCACTTTGGGACTCCTTAAACTGAGACACTTCCTGTATAAACTGCCTGCTCCAGAGTAGGGTGTAAGGGAGGTTTGGAAACAGACAAGGCCAGCAGTCACGGATCGGATCTCACCAACCCAACCGTGCTATGTTTAGCACGAAGGGTTTTGTTTTGTTTTGTTTTCTGAAACTACTACAAGTGCAAAGCTAGCTCTGGCCCAAACATGGTTAGATTTCTAAAGCCCTGCACCGCACACCTATCACCTAACAATGGCCCTTCACAGAAATGGACAAGTTTCCCAACACAAATGGTTAGTAATCCCCTTTGGCAGACACTACAAGGCACCTGCATGAGGCCCCAAGTGAGGGAGGCTGGATCTGAACACCCAGACGCCTGCTGTCAGGGGGCTTCCAGCCCAGTGGCTCAGACAAGGATGTACAAGGCCGAGGCCAGAGCTGAAGAGAGGACAGGCCTGACATGAAGCCTGACTTGGAATTCAGGAGTCTGCAAGCTCCCACAGCTCCCTGGAGCTTCCGCAGCAGCTGTGCCAAGCAGGGTCTCCTCAGGGAGTGCCTGGAGCTCCAGTGCTGTTACAGCAAAGACCCAGCCCTGCAGACCTATTTCCAGTCTCCCCAGCTTAGCCCTAGGCTCATGGATAAAGGTAAAATGAACAATGAGAGGCTTCCCTGGGACACGGCTGTCCCCTCTGCCTTCCTCATCCATCCATCCCATCAAATGCATGACACGCAAGGTCCCTCAGGTCATCTTTCCCAACTCCTTATTTGGTAGCCAGACCCATCACACTTGAGATGGAAGCTGGCTTGCTCTGGGCCCACAGTGTTCAGTAGTCTCAGAACCAGGATTGGAGGCCAGAACTTGGTCCTGAGCCCAGCATTCTTTCCTGCCCCTCAGCCTTCCAGAATCCGCAGCCCTCTACCGGGAACCTCCTCTGATGAGCTTCACCCTTCAAGGGCCAATGCAGCTCTCAGGTTCAAGAGCAGAGAGAAGCCAAGAGGGAGCGGAGAGGGCAGGACCCAATAAGTGTCTCCAAGTCTAGGAGAATAAAGCACCAGAAGTCAGGCTGAGTCCCTGGAATCCCTGGAATGCACCAGGAAGACAAAGGGAAGAGTGAGCTTCGTCTTAGTTACTTTTCTTGCTATTGTTATTGAGGCAAAATATCGGACACCCACAACTTAAATGAGGAGCGGGTTGATTTTGGCTTACAGTTTGTAAAGGTTTCAGTCCATAGTCAGCTGGCTCCAAGGCGGAGAGCAGCATGGCAGAGGAGAAACAACTCATGGTATGGCAGCAGGAAACAGAGGGCAATCAAGGGAGGAGGAAGGGAGAGGCACACTTCCAGGGCACAGCTCCAGGGAGCCACTCCTCTAACCAGGCTTCACCTCCCAAAGTCATCAGGGGACATCTAGGTATAAACTGTACGAGGCAACAAGCCCAAATTCTGCTAGGCACAGGCCTGAGGTGGGTGCGGACTCAATGGACATGGTACAAAGGGCATGGGAGTGGGCTAAAGAATTTCAATCTGGCAGATGGTCCTCAGTAGAGGACCACAGGGAGGTGAAGTCTGAATCTCAAGACATAGGAAAGGCACACTCAGAAAACAAGGCAAGATGTGGGCTGCTCCCTACTGTGTCCCTTAGGGGGCCCATGCAAATCTGAGGTGTGCAGAGAATACATCTAGAGAGATTTGCCTGGTTCACGTAAAACAGCAATCACCCTAAAACTCAATTCACCCCAAAAGCAGCTGCCCATTTAAGAACTGTTCCATGTTAAAAAGCCACAGGAAGGGAAATATGATGATAAAGGTACAAAGGGGGAGCCCAGTCTGTCACTGACATTCAGAGTCACCCTCTATTTGTGAAGGCCACCTGTACCCACGCCTTGCATGCAGGAGGAAGGGCAGAAAGAGCTGCTGCCCAGCACTACCCACCCTGGTTCTCAGCCACCTGGTCCACACAGCTGCCCTGGTCCAGGCTCAGATGCGGGTTCACCAGTTCCACTCTCTGCCTTCTAAGGGAGAAGCAGTAGGTGTGTCGGGCAACTGGAAGCCATATAGCTCTTGGGTCAGAGCCCTGGAGAATTTCAAGCATTTGTTGTATAGAAAAGGGAAGATCTTGAGATCCATGTAGAGAGATGACTCTGGCTTGTGATGGTGCCCGCAGAAGGAGACTCAAAGAGCCCAAGGGAACAGGAGCCACCATGCTGGGAAAAAAGGTAGTGGGGCCACTCAAGCCCCTTTGCTGGACACACAGCTTCCTGTGCAACCTGTATTAATGTGGCCTCCCAAGCTAATTTCCTTCCAGAAAGATTACTCTGGCCAGCAAAAGTTTTCTAGTCTACTCAGCATAAACTGATAAAATTAGTATTCAGTTCTCCTCCTTGGGCAAGCCAGGAAATTAAAATTTCTGAATCTACCACAGTCAGCATCTTACCTTGGCTGAACCACACTGCCACCAAAGCTAGAAGTCCTGTGGGGCTCGGACCCAAATATCACACAGGCCTCACGTTTTCCCACCCTAGCACCCAGGGCCGCAGCCAACTACAAGGCTGGGTGTTAGGGACCTGACACTGCCATCACAGGCTGCATTTTCCTGGTGCTTCTTGGCTCTTAAAAAAAACCTCATGCTCTTATCTTTAGTTTCCCTTCCCCAAAGGTCACAGCAGTCTGGAGAGGTTAAACCTGTTTCTCCAGGACCAAACCCATAAAGGACAATCTGGTCTGTGATAGGTTAAAGGTAGCCCACTCCTCATAAATAAGCAATAGCCCAGCCCAAAACCAATAAAAATACCTTCCTTTCTTTGTTCTCTCTCTTCTTCTTCTTCCTCTCTCCCTCCCTCTCTCTCCCTCTCTCTCTCTCTCTCTCTCTCTCTCTC
>NW_022900948.1:29726856-29729890 GCF_012274545.1 Fukomys damarensis | reverse complement strand
CCCCCCACTTCTCTCCCTCCCTCTCTCCCTCTCTCCCCTCTCTCCTCTCTCCTCTCTCCCTAACGTGCCTTCCCTAATAAAATCTCCTGCCAGACCTCTCGATGTGTGGTCTAGTTGTTGAGCATCGCCGTGCCTCTACACTGGGCACAAGCACAGGGAGAAGAAAGGCAACATTTATTAGATATTTACTAGGTCTTCGGCACTATAGTGTATGCTTTTTTATTTACCTTATTCTTCACAAAACTCCAAGAGCTGCTGTCTCTAACCCTCACCCATAGGCAAGGAAAGGGAAGCCTGAGAGTTAAACTAGCCATTGGTGGCAGAGCTGGAGCTTGAACCCAGGCAGTATGGACAGGGCAGCCACTCTTCACCACTCTGTGCCTATGCCAGGATTAGCACCTATCCTCTGCGTCTTAGACGCTCCTCCTTTCACAAAGTGGAGGCCGGTTCCCTCCGGCCAATGTAGGCTGGACTTGGTGACTTGCTTCTAACAAACAGAATGTGGTACAGTGACAATGGGTGACTTCCAAGGACAGGATATAAGAGAGATTATGGGTTGCCTTGTTTTTCATTGCTGGAGATTGGACCCGGGGCCTTGCACATGCTAGGCAAGTGCTCTACCACTGAGCCATACCCTCAGGCCCTGTTCCCTTTTCTTTTCTTTTTAGCAGCTGTGTTATATAAATTCACCAATTTGAAAATACATAATCCATTGTTCTTTAGTAGTTTCACATGATGGTGCAACCAATCACCACTGTCTAATTTTAGATGATTTTTATCCTCCCCTAAAAGAAATGCCATACTCTTTAGCAGTCACAGATTCTTCCCCTGGGCCTTGTCAACCACCAGTTTACTTTCTGTCTCTATGGATTTGCCTACTCTGGACGTCCTGTGTAAAAGGAATCATACACGTGGTCTTTTGTAACTGGCTTCTTCTCGCTTCACATAACGCCATGAAGATTCACCCATGGTATAGCGTGTATCGTTACTGCATTTCTCCTTTGTGACTGAATTGCAGAGATAACCACATTCTATTTATCCATTCGCCTGGTAATGAACATCTGGGTTCTTTCCACTTTGGTGCTAATATAAATAAGGCTGCTATGAGCATTTACATACAAATTTCTGTGTGGGCACATTTTTTTTTTCAATCATTTAGCTATATACCTACCTATAAAACTGTCAAGTCAAATGGTAACTCCATATTTCACTTTTTGAAGAACTGCCAAACTTTTCCACAGTGGCAGGACCATTTCACATTCCTGTCAGCAATGTACAAGATTCCAAAATCTGTCCATCCTCTCCAACACTTTTTATAGTCTGTCTTTAATTATGGCCATCCTGGTACAAAAATATTTCATTGTGGCTTGTTTGTTTTGTTTGATTTGGTACTGGGGATTGAACCCAGAGTCTTGGTACTGACCTATATACCCCAGCTCTTATTAAATTAAAAAAAAAATTTTTTTTAATTTGAGATAGGGTCTTGCTAAATCACCAAATTGTTCAGACCAGGCTCAAACTTGTAACCCTCCTGTCTCAGCCTCCCAGAGTTCTGGGATTCCAAGCATGTGCCACCAGGCATGGCTTTCACTCTGGTTTCTACTGCCCTGACAGCTAATGACATCAAGTGATTTTTCATGTTCTATTCACCATTAGAATATTTTCTTTGGATATCTCACCTTTGTCCAATTTTTCTGTGTATACTAGGCAAGTGTTCTACCACTGAGTTACATCCCCAGCCCTTTTCTAAAAAAAGTTTCTTCTTTTTTTTTTTTTCAAGACAAAGTCTCACTAAATTGCTGAGGTGGGACTCCAACTTCCAATCCTGCTGCCTCAGCCTCCTGAGTAGCTGGGATTATAGGCATGTGCCATCTACTTGGCGGTTGTCTATTTAATTGGGTATTTGTCATGGGGTTCTTTCTTGCCTCCACATTTATATCACTTGCTCATAAAGAAGCCAGCAGTCACGGCACAAGGAAACACAGCAGCCCCATGAAGAGGCCCACGTGATGAGAAACGGAATCCTTCTGGGGAAAAGGGGGTTTAACAGGAACTTAAGCCCAGGAGCGCTCTACCACTGAGTATATCCTCAACCCTTTTTATTTTTATTTTGAGGATCTTACTAAATTGCCTGAGCTGGCTTTGAGCTTGCAATTATCCTGCCTCAGCCACCACACCCAGCTGAAACAGAAGCTGTCCGATAACATTAACAAGGAGTTGAGCCCTCCTGCCAAGAGCATGGGAAAGGACCACTTTGGAAGGGGACCCTCCAGCCAGGTGCCCATTCAGATCATTACTGCTGCCACTAACATGCTGGCTGCAACCCCCTTGAGGAACACTGAGCAAAAACCATCCCTCTAGGGCTGGGGATTTAGCTCAGTGGTGCCGCCACCTGTCTTGCAAGCATAAGGACCCAAATTCAATCCCCGGTACCAAAAAAAAAAAAAAAAAAAAAAAAAAAAAAAAGAAGATCCCTCTAAACTACTTCTGAACTCCTGACTCACAGAAACAGTGGTATAATGAATGTTTGGGCTCTTAAGCCAATAAATATTGAGATAAAGTGCCTCTACAATTAGGTCACAGAAATCTGATCTCCATTCTGAGGCACTTTTTCAATTTTAAAAACTGTGAAGACAAAATACAGTTTAAATATACACTCAAATAGCTGGATACAATGGCAAACTCCTATAATCCCATCTACTTGGGAAGCTGAAGCAGGAAGATCACAAATTCAAACCCAGCCAAGGCAATTTAGCAAGATTTTTTAAAAAATGAGAAGGGACTGAACATGTAGCTTTGTGTAAAGTCCTTAAGTTCAATCCTCAGGGCCACAAAATAAATAGTAAAAAGAGAAAAAGGAAGAAAGAGAGAGAGAGAGAGAGAGAGAGAGAGAGAGAGAGAGAGAGTGAGGGAGAGGGAAGGGGGAGATGGAGGGAGAAGATGCAACAGTATATTATGACTAAGGAATAAAAACCACCTATTTTTGAGGTGACTGATTTTATTACTGGGGATTTTTTTTTTTTTTTTTTTTTTT
>NW_022900948.1:29719414-29725052 GCF_012274545.1 Fukomys damarensis | reverse complement strand
TGGGTTTTTTTTTTTTTTTTTTTTTTTTGGTTTTTTGAGACAGGGTCTCTGCCTCTGCCTCCCCAGTGCTGGGATTACAGGCATGTGCCACCACACCCGGCTGGGGAATATTGTTAGATTAAAACAATACCCATTACCACTAAACTGAAAAATGCAGAATTGTCCCATATTAACCCAAGGTACATATTATCCCAGAACTCTGGGAGGCTGAGGCAGGAGAGTTACAGGTTTGAGCCCAGCCTGAATAATTTAGTGATTTAGCAATGCTTCGCTGCAGAAAAAGTGCTTTCTTTTTTATACATTTGTGCCGAAAATTCACATTATTCTGCCTGTCTTGATTTTCCCGTAGATTTTATCATACTGATTTTTTAAATCACATGTATCATCATATAATTTTAAGTCCAAAATTGTCAATTTTACTACATTTTATAAACTACTCAGGACTCTTATCTCTTCCAGAGTACCACTTTTTTCTGCACAGCTAAATGCGTGTTATTTCACAATGAGGCGCATCTGTTTTATGCTTGCTGGTGGCTTTAAAGCAACACAAGGGAATTCATAATTTATTTTCATTATGTTTTATACTTGTGTTATTTTCTAAATTATCAAATGAGGTTTTCCAGCAAAACAAGATTAACACGGAGAACACAAGAGAGGAAGTGTAGATCTCTAAGTAAAGCGTAGGTTTTGAAGTCAGTGAGACCTGAGGGAGCCCCAGCTCCACCACTGTACAGTGGGAACCAGCAACCGAACAGCACTGTCCGGGCTTTGAGATCCCAGGCAGGGAGCTCACCCGGCATAGGCTGGGAAAGGCCAGGCTGGCAGGGACGCGTGGAAGGTCTCCAGGTCAAGGCTGACCTCACACTGTCCAACATGGTCGGCAGCGGGTGGGCATCTGTCCCAAGCCCCCTACTCACTCCAGAAAATAAGCCATTTATCTCTGCGGCTTCTGGTGAGAGGCAGAGAAAGGGTAGAATGGGAATCCAACTGCCACCACAAACAAGGGAAAAGGAAAAAAGTGCCCAGCAAGTCCACCCCATTCCCCTGCCTTCAGAACTGCAGCTTCCTCTGATACATCACAGACCTCAGGCTGGCCTCCTCCAGTATGCACTTAGAGCTGCTCCCTACAGCTTGCACCTTGCGAGTTCATTAGAGGCGATATTTCTAGCAACACGCGGGTTGTGTCACCCATGCTGGTGCCCTGCATCGCTTGGAATATGGCCAGCTTGCCTATCATCTCCTGACCTGACGCTCTGGAGAAAAGGTACCTGTTCTCTCCCAGGCCACTCACCACTTCCAGGTTACCAGAGACCCTAGGAAGGTAACTATCTGGTTCAGAAATTCCAAGTAAAGGGCCGGGGATTTAGCTCAGTGGCATCGTGCCTGCCTTACAAGCACAAGGTCCAGAGTTTGATCCCCAGTACAGCAAAAAAAAAAAAAAAGAAAGAAAGAAAGAAAGAAAGAAAGAAAGAAAGAAATCCCAAGGAAGTTAATAACTTGGTTCATCAGGCAAGCTATTGAGTTAGTACTCCTTTAAGAAGATATTCTTCCAATATTTATCTAACATTTTTATGATGCTGAGTCTTTATTTTCTTTCTTAAGTTTTATTAGCACATGCTTGCAGTGGGTAGTTGGTACATGTACATAACACAATTTAATTCTTTTTACTTCCCCTTTCTCCTCTCTCCCTCTATCTTGATTCCCTTCTCATCTGCAGAAGATCGACCTTATTTCCTATCATCTATATTTTATTTTGCTCTTTATTTTTATTATATTTTTATTTTGAGTTTTTCATATAAGAGAAACTATGCAATATTCAAGCATGTGTGCCTGATTTATTTCAGTTAACATTACGATCCCAGAGGGCATCCATTTGCCTACTAATGACTCAAGTTTATTCTTTAGGGCAGAGTAGGACTCCACTGTGTATAAATACCACATTTTCTTTGTCCATCTGTTGAGCATGGAGGCCACTTCCAAGATTTGAACATGGATATGCACATGTCTCTGTAATACGATGTCATTAATTCTTTTGGGACAATATCTAGAAGGGAAATAGCTGGTCAAATGTAATTTCTAATTTTAATTTTTCAGGAATCTTTATGATTTCTATAGTAATATACTAGTTTACAGTCCCACCAACATAGACGCAGTATTCCCCTCCCCCACAGCCTCACCAGCATTTCTTAGTTTGATTTCTTGTTGATAGCCATTCTTTCTGGAGTGAGACAGAATCTCAGTGTCACTTTAATTTGCCCTTCTCCAATGGCCAAAGATGTTGAGCCTGTCTTTGTGTATTTATTGGCCATTTGGGCTTCTTCTGAGAAGTGGCTATTTATTTCAATTGCCCGTTTTTTATTGAGTCTTTTATTTGGGGAGGTCTAATTATTTTTAATTCTTCATATGTTATAAATGTTAGTCCTCTGCCCAAAGAATAGCTGGCGAAAAATGTTTTCCGTTCTTTAGTTTGTCTTCACTCTGTTGGTTGTATCCTTTGCTAGGCACAAGTTTTTAATTTGATATGATCCCATTTGTTAATTCTTGATATTATTTCTTATGAAGTTTGGGATCTGTTCATTTTTTATTGAGATTTTTCACTGTCTCCCAGGCTGGCTTTGAACTCATAAGCCTCTTGCCTTAGCCTCTGACTCAACTACTTTTAAATAAAGGTACCAAGATCATCTAATAGGAATATAAAAATATTTTCAATAAACAGTGCCAGGACAACCGGATAGCAACAGAATAAAAGTGGACCCTTCTCTCCTACATAGAAAAAATTATCTCAAAATGGGTGAATACCCTAAATTTAAGAGCCAAAACTTTAAAACTACAGGAAAAAGTAGATCTGTGACCTTAAAGCTGGTAAGGAACTCAGAGATATAACCTTAAAAGTACAAAATTAATAGCAACAAAATAAATAAATTGAACTCCAAAATTAAAAACATTGGAGCTTCAAAGAACACTATAAAAAATAAATCCATAAGTTGAAATAAAATATTTACAAGTCATATATCTGATAAGGTACTTATATCTAAAATAGATAAAGAACACTTATAACTTAATAATAAAAACATATATAACCCAGTTTAAAAATGAACAAAGGATTTGAATACATTTTTCTCCAAAGAATATATACAAATAGTCAATGGTCATATAGAGAATGCTTACGATCACTGGTCATCGGGAACATGCAAAACCATTATGAGATATCACTAGGATGGCTAGCATTAAAAAGTTAAATAATAACAAGTGTTGGTGAAAATATAGAGAAATCAAAGACTGTGTTCTCTCCTGATAGGAATGTCAGATAGTGCAGACACTGCAAAAGCTTGGCAGCTCCTCAACTAGTTAAACAGAGTTACCTTATGACCCAGAAATTCTGCTCCTTACTATAAACCTAAGAAAAATGAAAGCATTAATCCACACAAATGTTTGTGACACCATTACTCATAATAGCCAAAAAGTAAAAACAACCCAAATATCTACCAACAGATGAATGGATAAATCAAATGTGGTATATCAATGAGCATTATCCTAAGAATCTATGTTTTAACAGATTCCTAAGATGCTTCTGACATTTGGCCTTGTTTAGTAATGACTGACAGGCCTCTTCAGTACAAATGTGTGCAGTGAAAATCAGAAGCCCAGAAGAGAAGCACCATGACAAATTTTACCACAGGAAACAGAGCTAATGCAGGAAACAGAAGAGAACTTTTCAAACTTTATAATTAGTGTCCTTTGAGAGATCTGAGAGGAAACTATAAATAGGAGCAGGAGGCTCCCTCTCCTCCCCCAGTTCTTTCTGCCTGCTTCCTCCACACCTTGGCATTGTAGCCATCAATTCAAGCACAATGTTTGCTTTGCCCATCAGACCTAACCCTGAGGCCAGGGCTGGGTAGGGTTCACACCCCACTGGGCCTGTGCCTTCCCCAATTCCCCAGATCCACTAGGGAGGTTAAGTCAATAGAAGACTAGGTATGGACTGATGCAAGGAATAGTCACATCATCTCAGTAAGGAAATGGAACGACTTACAAAGCAGCACATACAACATGATATCAATTTTATTAAAATTAGAAAAAGAAGTCTAGAAGAATATAAAAAACATAATAAGTAAAAAGAACAATGAGCTGTCTTTTCACTTTTTCATCAGGACACAGCTAAGGTAACAGGGTTGTACCACTCCCTCATGCTCTTTGTTGACCACCTCCAAGTCCACTACCCCACATCATCCTGGGGATCCCCCCATCTCACAGAGACCACATGCCTGCCCCACGGGGCCACAGAGATTGCCTTGCAGGGCTGGGGAGCTCTAGGTGACACAATGCAGGTAACATACTCGGCCCCTAGCGGTGCTCAGCAGATGGTGGCTAGTGAGTTGCTCTTTATTGTCCTCCACCCACCAGATGAGTGACTTCCAGGATGCCAGTCCACAGGCCATCTCTAGGGTACAAGCTGGTTGTGAAGAGCCAAGGTGGTAGGACGGGAGTCGGCCCAAGAGGAGGGGAGCCAGGAAGCCAGCAAGGGCCTAACTCCTTGAGTTCTCTGCCTTTGAACTCTGGGCAAAGTCCAGTTCTGTTGCAATAGCTGCCCTGATCATTATAAGAAAACAGTTTGCAAGTTCAAACAAACATGTGCTTCTCAGGTCACCTCCAGAAAGATTGAGGTCCCAGGTCGGCCACTAGCTCATGGGAGATCATCTCTCTGGGCCGAAGTCTCTACAGAGGAAAAACAAACCCCCTCCTCACAGGGAGGACATGAAGAGCTGAGCTGGGCTGCACTCTGGAGAAGAGCTGTTACCCTTACTACGGCTACCTGGAAGGCCAGCTTTGTCCAGGCCGCAGGTATTGCAGGGAACCTAGGAGCTTGAGGACTGGGCCCACTGCCCTTCTCTGTCCACCCCAACCCCTGAGGACAGCCCTGGAACTCTCCTAAGGTTTGTCTTAGAGAACTCTCCCATCTCAGTTGCAGGTCACATACTCCACGGCAAAGCCAGAACACTGCCTCCAAAGGGAGCATAAGGGATGCAAGGCCACCTGGACTGCCTTGCATTTAGGGTTCCTAAACTCAAGAAAAAAATTGGTGAAGGAGATCTCCAGGTTCAGTAACTAGACCCTGATTTAACCTGAGCTACATGCTAATAGGAAACTCCGTGTTGACAACTCTATGTCTCTGAAAGATTAACTAGGGCGTAATTATTCCAGCCAAGTGAGGCAGAACTAAGTGAAGCCGAAGCCGGCGGCGGCGGAGGCGGCGGCAGCAGCAGCAGCAGCAGCAGCAGCGACAGACAGCAGGTGATGTTGCTGCTCAGCCTGAGCCAGTGCCCTGCTCCGGCCTGGACTAGCACAGGAGGAAGGGGCCAGAGAGCAAGTGTCCCTAAAGAGGAAGCGCGCCTGCTCCCGCCTCGCCTGTCACCACGCGAGCCTGCCTTCCTGGGCGACGTGAGCAAGGGAATCAGCCCCGCAGCCCGCCCGAGGCACTTACCAAAGGTGGTGAGGTAGAAGGACAGGTCGCGGTGGGCGCGCCTGCTCCCGAGGGAGACGCGATGCAGGGAGCGCTCCATGGTTCCCCGCTGTGGGCAGGGCAGGAGCGCCTGCAACCCGAAGCGGCTGTGTTGCTGCCGGTAACCGAGGTAGCAGG
>NW_022900948.1:29704138-29719219 GCF_012274545.1 Fukomys damarensis | reverse complement strand
GAGATTTCCACCTGACAGAGCAGACGCCGGCCGGGGCGGAGGAGGCGTGGACGTGGACGCAGGGAGCTGTGGGGACAGCCACCCGACAACAGAAATGACTTCTACCGCGAGGAACCTGCAAGACGCGGGGGCCAAGCCTAGACCCCTGGTTCCCGCACCGCGCTCCAGGCTGGAAGAGCCAGCCTCAGGAGGGGCCCGTGGCCCGGTGTGCCCACTTGGGCGGGCTCGGCCTGCTCGCCCAGCTCCTCAGGCTGCAATTAGCTGAGTTACAACGTGGTTTGTAACTGGCTTTGAAGCTCAGACCTGTAATCATCAGACCCGAATAAGGGCATAGGAGCACCCTCCTAATTATGAATGGAACTGGAAGCCTCTGACTTGGACAAGCTGCCCCACCAGGCGACAGCCCCTTCCCAAACCCTTTCTGCCTGGACTGCGCTCTAGAGCCTCCTTGGAGGAGGGAGAGCAGCCTGGCACAGGTCCAGACTGGAGCAGCTTGGGTCCACCAGCCTCGTGGCCTCCCACCTGCATCTGGGGCATCACACACAAGACAGCCCCCCAGCACAGGAGGACACAGAGAGAGGGAGGCAACTCCTGAGGCTGGTGCTGGGAGGTAGCGCTAGGAGGAAGGTCAGAACTTATGTGGATTTGTTGGCAAACACTCATCAGACACATCCAGGGAGCAGTTTCACACCAAGACATCTGCTCTGCAAATCTCTGAGTGTTGTCACTGTGGAGGGAAAGCTGCTGGTCTTACGTAACTCTAAAACTGGGAAGTGTTGCTATTCATCCCTGGTCCCCTGACTTCACTGCCAAGTTGGTATTTGTGGTTCAGTGATCTCCTCAAGACAAGGCTGGTGGGTGTGAGAGAGGAGTTATATATATTGATTGAGTAGCAGGTGACAGGAGCTGAGCTGAGCGATTTACACACATCATCTCGTGTAGTCTTCACAGGAACAGTGGAAGTATTAGCTACAGTCCACAATCAGAACTTCAGGCAGAGGCTAGGCAACTTGCCCACGGTTTGCAGAAAGGAAGAGGCAGGGCTGAAATTTGAACCTAGGTCTGTCTACCTCAAAGGACATCACCCTTCTGTTCTTCCTTGGCCTCCACACCTGCTCCATGGCCAACAGCAGGTGGAGGCAGTAGGAAACTAGATGCCACAGGTTCTGCTGTCCACCAATGGGGCACAGAAACCAGAGAAGGAGCCCTGAGATCAACAAATTAGTGCCAAGTATAAGTCCCATACAGCTGGTGGACTCTTTGAATCTTGGCACCTTGTCAACCCCTGCATTGCTCCTTCCCCAGCCCCCACACTGTGAACATTGCCCTTAGCAGAGGTAGGGCCACATTCCTGGCCCCAACCCCGTCAGATGGACTTACCCACACCCTGGACCTGGGCATGCCTGATCCGCTTCCTGGCTGGGAGAGTCTGAGTCCAAGCATCCTTTCTGGGTAGAGAAGTATCTTGGCTTGGCCACTCCATCCAGCCAGGGAAACTGGGCAACCTCAAGCTCAAGTCATAGAATGTGGACAGGACACTGACCCCTCAGGTATTGCAGACCTGCAGGCTCGAGATCAGAGCATGAGTTAAGCACAGCCGGTAAGAGCCCCCTAGGAAGAGCTGATCACTCCCAGTAAGAACTAGAAAACATGGCTTTCAGAAGCCAGGGCAAAGGCCCATAGGGAAGAGCACAGTGAGGTGACCAAAGTGACAGTCACTTTCTTCACAATTCTTCGAGAGATCACTGCAAAGCCCTATGCCAGGGGAGACTGCCTTGAACTCAGGAGGCTGTGAACACAGGGACCTGGCCCTAGGATTGCACGGAGCTGCCTGAGGAGGAAAGGGCTGAGACCCACACTAGGCACTTCATCCTCTACTGGGGACAAAGGTCTCACTGCCTGGCAGGTCCCCTCCGGACACCTTCTGCATAACTCAAGAGCTAAACTACTCAGCTATGAGACCCCAAGGGCAGCCTGACCCTGGTCTGCTCCCACAAAGTCTCCTTTACTTAGTAGAGCCCTAGAGGACTCTTCTTCTTAGAGGGACAGGTCACCTTTTCCTCCATAGCTGGAGGACAGAGGTGAGTGGGTATCTGGGCAGCAGCACTGCAGAAGAGACTTGTCCTATTGGCCCACAGTGTGATCCACAGTTGACATCCAGAGTCTTCATCCCAGCCTTGCTTTCCTCAAGGAGGCAGGGAGTTCGAGAACCAAAGGTGGCTGTCTCTGACAGGCCCTGAGTGCTCTAGCACCCCCCAGGGCATGTCTTCCACTTCATTCACCCTACACACACTCCACAGGTGCAGAACACACCACACACCCACAATACAAACACAGGCACTACACACACTGCACACATATGTATACTGCACATCCCATGTGCATATAGACACACTGATAGAGAACACTTTAATAGCAAAAACCCTATGAAAAGTCACAATGTAAGATAATCTCTGCCCTTTGCTCTGTTTAGTTCGCTTCTAGTCTCCCTCGAAAGTTTTGCAAATGAAAAGAACCATTTTTTAGCTTTGTTGACCAAACCCACCCGCTTCCCCTGGGCTAGAATGACCAGATGAATTTTAAAGGTAACCTCCCCTACCAAAGAAGTGCTACATCCAGGTTGAAATTCAACTGCCTCACCACCATGTTTTGAAGATCAGCAATGTGAACTGTGAAAATGCGATGTAACCACCTGAATGAGAGCAAGGCTGTAAAACCCAATAAAAGGGGGAGTGGTAGTCCAGTACTGGAATCCATCAGAGCACTGCCATTAGGTGTGATCGATCCCCATCAATGGAGTAAACTTTTGTTATTTTGCTTCTATTCTGCTGCCTCTCTGTGTGTCACTTGCCAATTCCTTCCGTAACAACACCACACAGAAACACACACCACATACATACCTCATGCATATACACTGCACTTGCTATGCATACATCCTGTGCACATACACACTCACAAAATATACCTAAACACATTATGCCTGTACACTTACATGCACAGATTGACCATAACTATTTTTTAGACTGACTTTGTAAGAATAAAGAATATTTGGATGTAGAAAAAAGAGACTAAAATGTGTATTTAGGTGCACTTTTATATTAACTTTCAAAGCATCCAGTGACTTTAAGATATCATCAGACCCAATAACAAAGAAAACTTTTGAAAAATACTGATACAGGGTATTTGAACTAGCAGGTGTTAAAATACCAGGAAAAAAAGACAGCAGATCAATGGAACAGAATAGAAAGTACAAGGAAAGTTTATTTAAAAAAGAAGACTCTTATTTTAAAAATTAGAAGAGGAATAAGTTAATTTGGAAGACATTGGTTAAAGAAAACAATAAAGCCAGGTATGATGGAGCAGTAATCGTAGCACTCTTGTGTGGCAGGAGAATCACATGTTAGAGTACTGCTTGGGCAAGACGGTGACACCTTGTGTCAAAGTAAAAAATAAAGAGCTGGGGATGTACAATAGTGCAAAGGCCCTGAGTTCAATCCCCTGTAAAACACACACACACACACACACACACAGAGTGTTGAAATTTATACAAAAAAATTAGATTCCAACAATAAAACAAACTGGGCATGATGGTACTTGGGAGGCTGAGTCAGGACAAATGTTACACATTTAAGGCCAGCCTGGGCTACATAGTGAGCCTGAGCCACACAGTGTGAACCCTGTCTCCAAAAAAGAAAACAATAAAACAAAAAACCTGGCCTTTGAGAAGACTGATAAAATAAGTCTCCTGCAAAACTGAAAAAGAAAACAAAAATAAATAAGTTTAGGAAAGAGAGAGATAGCTAAGACATAAAGGTAATTTCTAAATTATAAGAAAAAAAGACACTGCAGCCTTATTGTATGAATTTGAAACCTGGGAGAAAATGCTTTATTTTCTAGAAAGTATGAATTACTAGAATTTATATAAGAATTTGATGTTCAGCTTTATAATTATAGATCTAATAGATATTTGTCTCTGTATTGTAACTCTGTAATGGTTAATAGATCATTAATCAGAAAGCAGAAAATAAAACCAAAATTCTACCTGACAAAATTTTAGACAGCCCAGATAGTTCTAAAGGACAATTATACGACCTTCAAGAGACAGATGGTACTAATGTAATTTAAACTATTTCAGAACCAAGAAAAAACTGGGCGATCGGTCAGTGCTGAGTGGAGCCTACATGAAGGCGCAGTGCAAATAAGCTCAACAGCAGGAAACTATAGAGCAAGGGTAGAAATTAATGAAATGAAAAATATACTATAGAAAATATTTGTTAAAAGTTGGTAAACGGGGCCAACATTCTCTCAGTTTTGCCACACTCCTCTTTATTAAAAAAAACTAAACCATCTCAGGTTTCTAACGTAGTACTTCCCAATTTTTGAAGAATGACACCTCACTCAGAACACTTTCAAATATGGTGAGGCTACGTAGCGACATCTGTGCCTAAGACGTCACTGACCTGAAATCTCTGCATAGGCCAATCTGACCTAGAGGCAAAACTACTAAATAAAATATTAGCAAATCAAATCCAGCTCATGATCAACCAGTACTATTTCCAATAATACAAACATGGTTTAAATTTAGTGAATATATTACTTCAGGGTAATCTAGCTGATTGCCTGTTTCTGTACAGCAAGTGAGCTAAAAACGGATTTAACATTTCAAATGGTTGGGGGAAATTTTGAGAAATTATTTTTATTAGTACATGCTTGCGATACATAACATCCACATTCACTTTAGGGAGTAGGTACTTGTACTCCACATAACTTGGTTCGTTTTGCTCCCCTTCCCCTCTTCTCCCTCCTCCTTCCCTTTCTATCGTTTTCATTTTTTAATTCTCATGTTTGCAGCATGTAATGATTATATCCATTGGAGGGAGTTAGTACATGTACATGACTCATCTGAATTCTTTTATGTTCCTTTGCCCTCTCCCCTCCCACCATCTCTCAGTCCCTTTCCCATTTGCAAAAGATCTATCTCCATGTCTCCTTTTAGCTATCTTTTATTTTGCTCTACTTTGGTTTACACTTTGCGTCTCTCATATGAGAGAGACCATACAGTGTTTAAGCTTGTGTGTCTGATTTATTTCACTTAACATTATGTTTTCAAGGTGCATCCGTTTTCCTACACATGACTCAAATGTATCCTTCTTTATAGCCTAGTAGTATTCCATTATGTATAATCATTTAAATTAAAGGCTTTTTAGGAGAGGCCCATACTTATATTGCTAGGGAGCAAACCCGGAATCTCATGCATACTCACTGAGCTACATTCCTAGCCCCAGAATTAAAGACTTTTCGGTGGTTTTTGTGTTTTGTTTTGTTTTGGTTTGGTGTGGTTTGGTTTTTTGAGACAGGGTCTCACTATGTCACTATGTAGGTGGGACTGACCTGGAACTCACTGTGTAGCTCAGGCTGGTTTTGAACTCACAGCGATCCTCCTGCCTCAGCCTCCTGAGTGCTGGGATTACAGGCGTGCACCACCATGCCCAGCTCAGTGGTCATTTTTAAAAAGTGTTTTTAACTAAAAAATGAGTTAAGGGCTGGTGACATAGATCAGTGGCAGAGTGCTTGTCTAGCATGCAAGAGGCCCTGGGCTCCAACCCCCATCAACAAAACAAAACAAAAAAGGACTTAAAAATATACGGCAAATATGTACCAAGTCTTACAAATCAATAAAAAAAAGACAAACATGCTGAAGAACATGAATCATAATTTTACAAGAGATAAAATATAACTGACTAATGCACACAATACTAGACACGAAGGAATGAAAAACAAAACAATCATTTGGCCCCACTATTTGTCTTCAGGAAATTCAAGTACCATAAAACCTTGGATTGCAAGCTGCTCTGCAAGTGGAGCAAATATTTCTAGTAAATTTTAACTTAATAAATGAACAACGTCTTGCAATACAAGTAGTATGTGATGCCAAATGTCACCTCGTCCCTTGATCACAACTGAGCCCATGTTTCTTCCTTTCTCTTCTCTCTCTCTCCTCTCTCTGTGTGGGGCTTTGGGTGGTGTCTCCCAGCAGCCAGAGGTTATGGAGAGATCTTGTCTGCAGAGGAGGAGGAGAAAAAGCAGAGGAATAGCTCGCTTCAAATGAGATTAGGGAAATGGGTAAAATGTGGGAAACAGTGCAAAATTTTGTAGAAAAGCAACACCTGAGTGAGGCTGTCGCATCTGTCTAGTGACGATACAAGGCCACATTTCTGCAAAATCCTCAAAAGGAGGCAAAGGAAAGTGTCACTGGATAGGTTCCTTGTTAAAGTTGCATGAAAAGGAAAAGATTCCATTGAGCCAATAGACAGCAGTGATTCTGTTAGTGATGGTAAAAGTCATCCTGTAGAATAACTCCTCTCTTGTCTCCTTCACACCAGCCATGTAGGTTTTATTTTTCTTTATATCTTGTGTTTTCTGTATTATTTTGTATTATAGTACTGTTTTGTAATAATTTTATATGAATATTTTTGGGTTGGGGAATGAATCCTCTGAGTTTCCATTATTTGTTATGGGGAAATTCTCTTTGATATACAAGTGCTTTGGATTACAAGCTTGCTTCCAGATGAATTATGCTTTCAAACCAAGGTTTTACTGTATTTGTATTTATATTTGAAGGAACAGAGCTAAGTGAATCAGGTTGCTAAATTCATAAATTAACAGTGGAGAAACAAGAATCCAGCTCCTAGAAAGAGATCCACTACAGAATGTTAATCCGGCCCAGCAGTCCTCTTTGCTCAAACAGAGGAATGAGGCTGTAGAGTAGTAGGACTGAGACTTTCGGGGCTGCTGACACTAAAATTCACTGCAACAAATGTGTGCTACATACCTAGCAAGCTGCGCCTGATGGTAGGCACTGGGGATGTGCACATGAGCAAGACAGAGGCCGTGATCCAGCAGGAAATCGGATGAGTGTTGTGGCAGAGGAAACAGAGTGACCTGTGGAAGCACAGACATAGCTCACCTACACTGGGGAGCCGGGCAGACCAGGATGATGGCAGAGGTCAGGGAAGACTCCCTCAGGAAATGACCTGGAGGATGATTCGGCGAAGCAGAGGAGTTAAAGAAAGGATTATGGGCGCAAAGAACAAAACATGGAAAGGCCAGAAAAAAAGAGGGAAGCACTGTAGTTAGAGGAACTGAAAAACAGAAAATGTAGCCAGGTGTTTAGAGCATGCAGGAGGGAGCAATATGCAAGGAGGTAAATGGGGCTGAATCTTACCCAGCTTTCTGTGTAAGGAGCACACAGGGGCTGCCTCGCAGGCATGAGGCCCTGGGTTCAATCCCCAGCTCCACAAGAGCAAGAAGAGCATGGGCTTTATCCTAAGAGCACAGGACAGTCACAGAAAGATTCTAAGCAAGTTCCCAACAGACTTCAATTGTTTGAGAAACGATTAAGGGTTTAGAAAGATCGCCAGGAGAAATGCATGGGCAGGGAGATGGCAGAGGGGTTGGAAACAGATGACGCTGTTAGAAGTCTTTTCCAGTTATCCATGCAAAAGAAGATGGTGACCAAAGTCGTATAGTAGCAGTGGTGATGGAAAGAGGTGGAAACAACAGGATCTGGTGACTGAGAGGAACACTGAATGCAAAGAATTGTGGTTTGAGAAGTTCAGTGTACAGAGGTCCTCTTTGCAGAGACGGAGAACCTGGAAAGGTCAGGCTGAAGCGAGAGGAGCACTGCAAGGATGCTGAAGCTGCCACACATGGTGGCCCACGCCTGTAATCTTAGCAGCCAGGAGGCTGAAGCAGGAGGATCACTATGAGTTCGAGGCCAACCTGGATTACATAGTAAAAGCCTGTCTCAAAAAATGGAGGAGGAGGAGGAGGAGGAAGAGGAAGAGAAGGAGGAGGAGAAGGAGGAAAAAGACAAAATGACTGCTAAGGCTGAGTTACCTCTGTTCTAGCCAGGTAAAGATAGCAACAGTTGAATATACTGGACTGAAACTTGGAAAAAAAAATTGCTTAGGCTAGAAATGTAGATTTAGGAATTCCCAGCAAAGCTGTGGGCATAAGAGAGTCCAGGGAAAGTGTTTTCTATGAAAAGAAAGCTCAGTACAGAACCAAAAAGAGTACCAACTGAAAAGGCAGCCAGAGAAAGAAAGGCCAGAAGGGAAGATGGGAAGCCAGGCAACGCACTAAGAAGGAGATAATTGTCAACAACGTCAAATACTATTGAGAGGCCAAGTAGGTTAATAAATGAGAAGTGTCCATTGGATTTAGCAACAAGGCACTCATTGTTGACCTTCCATCCCAGTCTGAAATGCTGAGAGGCTACAACTCCGCATGAATGAAAATGTACCAAACCCACTTTAAAAGGAAAAATACCGTGGGCTCAAAGCCAGATAATATTCTTGGGTTAGGGTTTTTTTTTTTTTTCCTCATCCTAAATTTAACCAGCTGGAATGCTTTGTTAAGTGGTGTTTCATTCACCCTTGAAATGAAGGATTTGCCTTTTAAGAGTATGTCTGTAATTTCTCTTCAAGGTAGAGAGAGAGCACTGTATCTTTGGGTTAGTGGCTCTCCACAGAGGCAGATGCTGGGTATTGTAAATGCCACTGAGAAACTGATTTGCTTCACATGTAGAAGCCTTTGGTAACCTAAATATATGAACAAAGTCTAGGAGAAAACAAAGTTAAAACTAGAAGAATTCAGCAGCATTGCTTTAAAGTGAAAGAGAACGAAATCTTTACCACCGAAGGAGAGTGAAATAGTTAAGTTGAGGCCAGACAAGAGAAGCAGAGCGCCTGCTCACCTCCAGTGACTGCCCCTGCATTTAGCTTGGAAACCCTTTCAGCTTTCCAGAAGCATCATTTCCCTGCCCTGATAACAGGCCACTTGGCTTGGCATAGTCTCACATTCCACAGGTCCTCAAAAAGTGCTTCAAACTTAAAGAACAATGTAGACTTCTGCTTTTAGCCAAGATGGAATTAACATGGACTGGATTTTCCCTTTCATCTGAAACAACTAAATGACCTAGACAAAATATAGGAAGCAATGGTTTTCCAGATATTGGACATCAGGCAAGAACAGTGATCCCTGAGAAAAAGAAAACAAAGGAACGCTATGAGTAGGGCCACTTACTGCCAGGAGAGCCTTTCCAAAAGGGACAGGAAACCTAGGCCAACTCCAGTCCCTGAGCTGAAGACTTCTGGAGGCCAAGGCAGCTACAGCTCATAAGACGGTACCCAAGGGGAGTCAGCCACTCAAAAAGAAAGATCCAGGGACCTGGCAGGGAGTCCCTCAAATATTCTAAGTACAAATGAGTTCCTAGATATAAGGAAAAGAGCCTAATATCGGGGAAAGAATCACCCAAGAGGATTAAAGGAAACCATCTTTGAAGCTTATAGTTCTTACACTCTGCCAGAGTGGAAGGCACCTTACTTTGTGAGGCATTAGGTAGAATCCTTTGATGGGCCTGGCCTCAGCTGTGTCCTAGATTAAATGCTGTTCTAGTCCCATCTAAAAAGCTTTTAAATCATGACCTAAAAAGATCGAACTGTTTCTAAGTAACTTAACTGCATCCCAGAACAAGCTCAAGAATAGGAATACAAAAATATCCAGCACCCAACCAGGTAGAATGCATAACATCTGGTATCCCATAGAAAGTTACTAGGCATGAAAAGAAGGAAGAAAATATGACCCAGGATGAGGAGAAAAGTCAGCCAACAAAAAGGAACGCAGAAATGACATAAATGATAGAATTAATAGACAAGGACATTAAAATAGTTATAACTATTTTCTGTATGTTTAGCAGGTGCTTGAAGAGCATGTTAACTGCTAAGCAAGGTGGCACATGCCTGCAATCCAGACCACTCAGGAGGTGAGAGGATCACAGTTAGAGGCTGAAGAAGGCAGGAGGATCTCCAGAGTTCAAGGCCTGAAAAAAAAAGAAAGTATGTTAAGAGCTGGGTATAGTGCAATCTCAGCTGCTTGGGTGGCTGAGGCAGGAAGATCACACGTTTGAGGTTAACCTGGGCCACTCGGCAAGCCCTTCTTCAAAAAGCGGGCAGGAGGGCCAGGGATTTAGCTCAGCGGTTCAGTGGCCTGCCTTGCAAGTGCAAGGACCCAAGTTCAATCCCCGGTACAAAAAAAAAAAAAAAAAAAAAAAAAAAAAAAAGCGGGGAGGAGCTTGGGAGGTAGCTCAGGGGTACAGCACGTTCGGGCTTGATATCAAAAGTAAAAAATAAAAGAGTATGTTAAGTAGAGATACAGAAGGTATAAAAATACATAGATTGGGATTAACAGTATCTTAGACACTACAGGAAATGAAAGATTAGTGGACTTGAAGATAATTTTTAAAAAACATCCAAAATGAAACACAGACTTAAGAAATGAGTGGTGCATCAGCAAGCTGTGGCAACTTTAAGTGGCCTAGTAAATACATAACTGGAATTCCGGAAGGAAGTAGGGAAGAGAAAATACATTTGAAGAAGCAATGGTTGATGAAATTTGATGAAAAACTGAAGAAGCTCAATGAAACTTAAGCAGAAGAAATATTAATGCCACAAACATTAGTAGATGTCACAAACATATATGTACCAAAGCACATCATGATCAAATGGATTAAAAGCAGTGAAAAAAAACCTTAATGCCTCCCCCAGAAGCCCACATTACATACAAAGGAACAAAGATAAGAATGACATCGGACTTCTTAGGGGGAATTATGTGCCAAAAGATAACACAGCAACTTCTTTGACGTGCAGAAAGAAAAAACTGTCAATTGGATTTAAACAAATCGAACCCAGGAGCACACTTCCAGGGAGATGTACGCCTAGACAAGGTTGTCGGCCTTGAGCTTGTTCCCTTCCTGCCTCAGCCTCTCAAGCAGCTGGAATTACAGGCCTATGCCACCACACCCAGTTCCAGAATTCTTTACCCAGCAAAAATATCCTTCAGAAACGAAGCCAAAGTAAAGATTTTTTTTTTCAGTCTTACAATAGGTGAACGAACGCAACATCAAACATATTAAAACTCTTTCAAGTGAAGGCAAATGTTGCCGTATCAGATTCTGAATCTACACAGGAGAATAAAGTCCGAAGTGGTAATTATGTGAGTACCTATGAAAGAGGTTTTCCTTATTATTTAAAGCTCTTTCAAAGAACATTATAACTAGGATAAGGGACCATTGACTAAAAACCATCCAGAGCTCCCTGCATCCCGGAATAAATTATTAAGTGCCGCCTTGTCTGAAGTCTGATGAGGTAATTGCAAGAAGCAAACTCCAGGGAAGCTGTTAGCAAGTAGCATTTGCAATCATGTGGGAATGTGGATTCTACTTCTGGAAGAAAATAAGGTAGATATGTTTAGTATGAATGCAGCCACCGCAGCTGGCATCGGTGGGCCAGATGGGTGGCACTCCATCCGGACAAGCAGCTGTATGGAGGGCACAGTCTATTTCTGGGTCACGTCCTGCGGATGGCAAAGGGCCCTTCCATCGGACAGCACCGGATCCTAGTGGGAAGAGGTCACGCCAGCCAGAAGTCCCAAACTTTCTCGAAGAAACGTTCACCGGGAACTAGGTTGGCTTTTACTAAAGTTGTGAGAGTGAAGAGCTTGGATTCCCTTTGCTTCCAGAATCCTCCCAGTCACTCTTGGACCCCTTCTCCTGCCTCCACCACGCTAAATAAATGAAGCTTTTCATTCACTTAGCAGCCCCTATTGCTTCATTATTGTAAAGGTCACCTCTGCTCTGAGTGCTCACCCACCTCGGCTTAGTTTCCCTCCGCAGCTTCTCTGACAATTCCCTTGTTTTATGACACTTCCTGTCTTCTAGGGAAAGTGTTTCCTGCTGCCTGAGTTCCCTCCCTCACCTAGGACCCACCCCCACCCCCGCCAGGACTTGTGAGCTCCCAGTGCCATTCCTCAGTCTTGTGATAATGATTCCTAGGTCTCTCTGAAATCCTGGGGTCCAGGGCCACCTCAGCACTGATTCACCAGCCATCCATCTCCCTCCCCTCTGCACCCACCTATGTCCCTGACTGCTGACCCAGACGGGAACCCCCACTTGTCTGCTTCTGTGCCCTCCTGCCCCGTGCAGTGCCCAAGATCTGCCTTCCTCTCATCTGCCCACTGCCCCGTCTCAAGCTAGATACATACTTTAAACTGCTGAACCTTGACAGGGAGTTCACTTCTAAAACCAGCGTAAGAGACACAGATTGCAAATAGCCACCATTGCTCTCATATAATCCCTTATGTCATTCATAAAACACACATGACTTGACAAATAAAAAGGGAAATGACAAATTTACCTTGCACTCCCTCTGGGAGCCATTTTTACTTAGTGGGAGGCCTGGAACCCCTGTGACTGACACTACTACGTCTCTGTCATTCTCTCCTCTTACTTGTGCTTTTTTTTTTTCTTTTAATCCCACACATGGATTGGATTTCCATAAGTGAAGCACATATCCAGCATAACCGCACCCTAGAGGTCGGATGAATGAAGCCTTCTCTTTCCCCGAGGTCCCTCCCCTTGACTTTGCCTTTCTGATAGTGATAGCACCTCCCTGAATCAGGCTGAAAACCGACTCCTCCTCTCCCTCACCCTTTCTCTCCGGTCTTCAGCCTCATTGTTCCCTCTTCCTTCTTTTGCACAACGTCCCTTTGTCTCCATTCTCACTGCCACCTACTAACCAGGCCCTGACCACGTCCCATCTTGACTTCTCTGGTAGTCCCCTAACTGGTCTCGCAGGTCTCTCTCCAATTCATGGTCCACTCGGCCAATGGATTAACATTATCTGAAGCAGTAATTTGGTCCTATCACCTCCCCATTCAGAAGCCGTCAATGGCTCTCCACTGGCTGTCAACTCTGTCCTACACGTATCTAGTCACGAGCTATCTCTAGTCCTATCTCCCTCTCTCCCCAGACAAGAACATCATCCTTCTTGCCTTTCTCCCAAATTTGTCCCCCTTGTGTCACTTCCGTCTACCTGAAACACCCCCACCATAAACATCTCCATTTGCCAACACTTAATCCAGCCTCAATGGTAACATCCCAAGCAAGTCCTCCTTTTCCCCAGCACCATCATTCTCACAACGATTACTTCACACTGGTGGAGGCATGTCATGGTTTTCCTTCATTCTCTCATGAAGCATATTTTATTGATCAGTTACAATACGCCAGACAGTCAGCTGGAAGTGGAGACAAGAAACATCGACAGACAAAGCCCTGACATTCACAGGGCTCAGTCTAATAACCACGGACAAGCCGTGAGCTCCAACGATGCTATGAGAAGAAAAGTGAGAGAGGGCAATCTGAGCCCGGTGTGGTGGTGTGCGCCTGTGATCCCAGCACTCTGGGAGGCTGAGACAGGAGGATTGAAAGTCCGAGCCCAGCCCGGACAACTTAGTGACTTACTGAGACTCTGTATCAAAATATAAAACAAAACAGTATTGAGAGCCTGTGTGAAGGCTCTCCGTGCAATCTTCCACAAAGCAAAAAGAAAGAGAAGAAACTCTTCTCGACAGTGGTCAGGGGAAAAAAGCTTATTTCCAAGTTAAGTAATATATAAGCTGAAACCTAAAGAATGAGTAGAAAGTAGCCAGGCATAAGGAGGGAAACAAGAATGCTCCAGGTTAAAGGGAAAGCACTCCCCAAAATTTAAAATCTGGAGTGTGAAAGAGGTTGGATTTGACCCCAGGGCAAGGGAGAGTTTGAAGGAAAGGTGTAGGGTGATTGATCCTGATACAATGTTTAGAAAACAGAATGGATGTTAGCAACACCGATCAGAGGTTGACACAATAACCAGGTGACAGAAGAGGGAGCCCTTGACTGGGGACAGCAAAAGGAAAAGAACTTGGATGCTATAAGTGATACAATTTGGTGAGGAACTGAACTCACAGGGACCATGAAGAGGTCAGAGATGATCACACAGCCTTCATGAGTCCTTTGCACATAATATCTGCTCAGTAAATATTTGTAGTATAAATGAAGTTATAACAAATAAGTAAATAAGAAGCAGAGGAGAGTAGTCTTTTGGAGATCTCTTCCAAGGTAAAGCCATAATGTAGACTCAAGAAAAAAAAAATCAGAATTTTTTGGTTTACATCCTCTCTGTGTTTTAAACAGGTGAAATCTTGTCAAGATAAATGTAAGGCATGCAAAACATTTAGTGCCAGTGCCACAGACTGCTGTTGGTATTTCTGCCTTCCCAGATACTGTCTCCCTGGGTCTTTGCCCACCTTCCCAAAATCTTGGGTCTCTGAAGTTCAAATTTTGCCATACTTCAGAAATGATTCTTTCAGTGACAATCTAAATTCTTCAAAGACAAACGCGTTGATTGGGTATTTATCAAGTGCCTTCTATGAGTCAGGAGATAACTGGCGTTGTAACCATGACAATAGACACAGCCTCATCCTTTGAGAAGCTACCTGTCCCCTTGAGCATTTAAATTGGATCAGGCAGGTAGATGATGAAATGTGTTTCTTTTTCTTTATTCACTCCCAGAGAAGTCTCTTTGGGTTGTAGACACTGGCATCCAAAATACCTAGGGGCCTCCTGTTTTAGAAAAGCATCAGGGGGTTCAATCCCCGTACAAAAAAAAAAAAAAAAAAGCATCAGGGGTGTCATTTTCATAGTGTAATAGTACCACCTAGTGGTCACAAATAGCAGTACTGGTTGAGTCAAAATTTTCTGGGCAAGCTCTGCCATATCTCTAGAAATAACTTTTAACCATTTCTCCAGAACTTTTCCTGTCTCTATTAAGATAATCTAGGAGCTGATTATCTAACATATAATAGGTAATCAGTTAATGTTTGTTAAATCAATTCAAAAATGGAAGAGCAGGGCCAGAGATTTAGTTTGGTGTTCTGCCACCTGCCTCGCAAGCTCAAGGACCCCAGTTCGATCCCCGATACCAAAAAAAAAAACAAAAAAGGAAGAGCATATTAATTTTATACTCTGGTTCCTTTTGAAAGAGAAAACTTAGAAATTCTCCAATTCTTCGGGATTCCAAAATGACCTCTAGTCATTTCTAGCTAAAGGCCAAGATTAGTCCTTTCCTTCATTTATCAAGGAATTCCTTTAGACATATTTGAATAAAGTGCTATTTTGGGGTTTTTTGTTTTTTTTTTTTTTTT
>NW_022900948.1:29679922-29704106 GCF_012274545.1 Fukomys damarensis | reverse complement strand
TTTTGGTTTTTTGAGACAGGGTCTCATTATGTAGTTGAGACTGACCTGGAACTCACTATGTAGTCCAGGCTGGTCTCGAACTCATAGTGATCCTCCTGCCTCAGCCTCCTGAGTGCTGGGATTACAGAAGTGAGCCACCATGCCCGGCTAACGTGCTATTTTTTAAGGGTCACTGAATCATGGGAGAAACCCAAGGAGCATCCTATAATCCCAAAACAATGAGGAACAGAGTCTGTCACCCCCAAGGTCAGGACCAATATCAACAGGATGCTGGCCCTAAGGAGGAAAGAGTGTGGACCTAGGATATCTGAAGGTGCTTTCACTGGCTTTGCTTCTCCACACAGGCCAGACTGGGCCGGGTGTCACTGGGAAGTGTGCTCAGCAAGTTGTGATGACTCCAATCAAGTGGGCCAGCTTTAGCAGGGATCCGAAGAAAATAGCAAAAAACAAAGATATTAAGGGCTATTTCTTTAGAATATCAATTAGCCTCCTGGGATGGGCTAAACTTTAGGTACTATTGTCGGTTTAAACATACAAAGCAATCCTGGCTTCCTATGGCCGAGGGAAAATGGCAGTTAGCAGCCTACCGTTACCAGCTCCTCCTCTCTCAGAACACTGGGAGGTGGAAGCAAAGGGCACCAGCAGGCTATGCCCCTTCAGTCAGTTCCTTCCTACATGGCCTCGTCCTTCCTCCTGGTTCAAGACTGTCACAGCCTCAGCTTGCGTTGAGAGAAGGGATCAGGAGACAGAGGACAAGGAGAGAGGGGACCCAGATTCTAAGCCCAGCCCCCTTCTCTTCCTGACTTTTGACTTTTGGCAAATTATTTAACCTCTCTAACAGGGCTACCAGGTGCACTGCAAAAGTAGACCAGTTCCAGGAGCATGGTTTCTATTGTAATCGACATGGATGTGTAGATTCATTGAGAGAATTTTCTAACACATGGTAGCCAAGCATTGAAGGGATGCCTTTTTTTAAATTCATTCAAAGAAATTACAAGGCTATCATTGGCCTTGGATTCAATTCTGAGCCTAATCTTTAAAATGGAGACAACATACATACAGAGTTGGCCAGAGATCCGACCAAAATAGTGGGTGGAAAGCTAATATGGTAGGAAGGCTGTTTCCCAAAGCTCTGTTTGTGATTACCCAGCTGTGTGTTATTGACATGGCAAAGGTGAATCAAGTTCTAATCTACATTATTTATCTTTAAAAACAGAAGCAAAAAGGGCCAGGGAGTTCGCTCAGTGGTTTCACTGCCTGCTTTGCAAACACAAGGTCCCAAGTTCAATCCCCAGTACCAAAAAATAAAGAAGAGAAGCAAAGGTCAATGTTCAAATAGCAAATAGCTTCTCACTCAAAACATGTCCCGATCAATAAGGTAACTTTGTACTCCTCAAAAGTGTTAAAAGAATATTCCAGTTTCTGGGAGCTGCTTCACTGAGTAAACCAATTAAGTACATTAAGTTGGCTATAAAATATTTAAGTCTTCTCTGCCTGAGTCTTCAGATAAAAGAAGGAAGTGGATAAGCCCCACCGCAATCCTCACCCCACCACTAACCCCTAGAAATTGGGTTTGTGCCTGTGGACAATCTGAGATAGGGTAAGGAGGAATGGAAAGTTGTAAAATTTTAAAAGTCAGCCCACAGAAGTCACCCTGCAATGTAATGTGCATTCGAGAAATCACTGTTTTCAGGAAAACAGCCCACATAGCACCTCTTTGATTCCTGTCACCATAAAGATTCTGCTATACATAGTTCAGATCAGTGACACAAATAATGTCAGAGAATATTGATTTGGCTTGGAAAAGAGAAATGAATAGGGCTGGGGATTTAGCTCAGTGGTTCCATCGCCTGCCTGGCAAGCACAAAGTCCTGAGTTTGATACCCAGTACAAAAAAAAAAAAAAAGAGGAATGAATAGGCAGCAGCTTTGGCTGTCTAATTTGGTCTGTTTTGAGATAATGCTTAGTCTGTCCTCCCTGTACAAACTATACTTAGGTTACCCAAATAATTGATTAGGGACTGCTTCTCCAGCAAAACTGATGAAAATCATTTAAAACCAAAAAAATGTGAGCCAGTTGCAGTGGTGCATGCCTGTAATCCTACCACTCAGAAAGCTGAGGCAGGAGGATTGCCTGGAATCGGAGGCTAACCTGGGCTACATAGTGAGTTCGAGACCAGCCTGAACTACAAAGTGACACTCTGTCAAAAAAAAAAAAAAAAAAAAAAAAAAAAAAAAAAAAAAAAAAGAAGAAGAAGAGAGAGAGAAAAGAAACACAACAAAAGTGCTTAAGGTCCCTGAGAGGGACTAGAGTACAGCTCAGTGGTGAGCAACTGCCTACCACGTACAAGGTCCTGGATTCCATCCCTAGCGCCACAAAAAATTAAAATAAATAAAGTACCTGGGAATGGTCATAAGAACAAACAACAAATGAAAAAACGCAAAAACTTAGGAAGAACTCAGAGACTACAGTATGTGAACCAAAGCCCAGGCCCTCTCTATGCCCCCATCACAGTGAGACTGAAACCATACTCCAGCCTGGTGAACACAAGGTCCAAGTAGGAGGGACAGGGTGTCAGCCTTGCTCAGCCTTCCCTGACTACCTGTGCCAAGGCTAATTCCCAGGTGAGCAGAGCCAATATAAATAGGGTTTCCTTTCCTCTCCCCAGCTCCCATTGTGGAAGGAGGCTCTAAGTTGGGCATGGCACCCCTGAGAATACTGGGGTGCTGGCTACGGGACAGGGTTCCACACGAAGAGAGGCAAGCCAAGGAGACCAGTGACTCCTTCCCTAACCCCATCTAGCAGGAACTCAGCTCCTAGTACGGTTGTCACTCGGAGAGAAGCACATCCAGAGCCTTGGCTCAGTGACTTCCCCAAGCACAGGTCAGAGAAGAAACAAATCTGGGAAACTCAAATATGTGAAAGTGAAAATCTGAGCAACATAAATAGTCAACAGGTGAAAAAAACAATCAAAACAAAAATGAGAATAATCTTTGAGATGAATTAAAATGAAGACCAAGCATATCAAAATTTATAGGATACAGCTAAAATAGCACAAAGAAACATAGCTGTAAATATAAATGCCTAAATTAAAAAAGAAGGAAGACCTCAAATCAACAGCCTATCTTCTATCTGAAGATATGGGGGGAGGTAGCTAAAGCAAATAGAATGAAGGATATTATAAAGGAAAGAGTAAAAACTAATGAAATAGAAACATTTTAAAAACAATTAAAACAAAGATAATTGTTTAAAAAGTTTAACAAAATTAACAAACTTTTATCTAGTCAGATAAGAAAAAAATAAAAAAACTCCCATTTCTAGAACCAGAAATAAAGGGGAAGGCATTATCCACCTCACAGAAACAAAAAGGATTAGAAGAAATACTACAGATTGGGGCCGGGGATTTAGCTCAGTGGCTCCACCGCCTGCCTTGCAAGCACAAGGACACCAGTTCGATCCCCGGTAAAAACAACAAAAAAAGAAATACTACAAATAATTATATGCTAATAAAGGACAGATTAGATAAAATGGACAAATTTCTAGAAACACATAAACTACAAAAACTGATTCAAGAAAACAGATAATCTGAATAGACATAACAATAAAAAGAATTAGTAATCAAAAAACTACTCACGAAGAAAAGCCCAGCTCTAGATTGCTTCACTTATATATTCCACCAACATTTAAAGAATGGTCATAAAAGCAAACTCTCTTAGCAGGGCGTGATGGCACATGCCTGTAATCCCAGCCCTCGGGAGGCTGCGGCAAGAGGATCACTGTGAGATCGAGACCAGCCTGGGCTACATAGTGAGCTCCAGGTCAGTCTCAACTACATAGTGAGACCCTGTCTCAAAAAACCAAAACAAAAAGCAAACTCTTTGCAAGCACTTCCAAAAACATAGACAAGAACAGAGCCAGGAGTGGTGGTGCATGCCTATAATCCCAGCACTTGGGAGGTTGAGGGAAGAGGATCGCTATGAATTCGAGACCAGCCTGGTGTTTTCCAGGTCAGTCTCAATTACATAGTGAGACCCCCGTCTCAAAGAAAAACAAAAAACAAAAAAAACTTCCCAACTCATTGTATGAGTCCCTGATACCAAAACCAAAGATGTCACAAGAAAATTATATACCAATATCTCATAATGTGAATATAAAAAATTCTAGCAAGCTGAATCCAACAACATGTAAAAAGCTGAATCCAACATGTTTAAGTAAAATGTATCCCAGGATCCCAGGAACATAGTTTGGCTTAACATCCAAAAAGCAATTACTATTATATAAATAAAATAAAGAAATAATAACTACACCACATGATCACTACAATATGACACTACAATAGACACAGAAAGAGCACTTACAAAATTTAATGTCCTTTCAAGAGAGAAAGAAAGAAAGAGATAGAGACAGAGAGAGAGAGGGAGAAAGGAAGAAAGGAAATGACAGAGTGGTGAGCAACCACAATGGAGTTTCTTTGAGATTTGGAACCTGAAACAGAAAAATAACAACTTGGGGAAGTTAAAAACAGAAGTTGATCCCCAGGAACCAGGAAGGATTTGACAGGAAAAACTAAAACCTACAGATAAATTGAAGAGACAGAATGCAATGCAGAGGAAGAGACAGTGTGCTCTTTCTCCCCAGCTCCAGGTTCATGGCTTGCAGGAAAGAGAGAAAAGAAAAAAAAAAAAAAAACCCCACATAGTGAAAGCTGCAGGCTCCACAGAGCCTCAGGGAGAAATGCAGCAGTGGAACAGACCAGTTGCTGCCATGGACAGCACAAGATTCTGCTCCCACATCAGTCCTCCAACAGGCAACAGCTGGTGAGCAACTCCAGCAAGCGCCCACCATATCCCTAGAGAGGGTGCTTGGTCAGACACCATTCCAGCAAAGGGTTATTTGAACGTGGGACTCACAGCAACCATGGGACAGCTTCTCTTCAGGGCTCCCAGTGTTACATCTCCACAGTGACTGGGCGAGAGACAGCCATGGGAGACAGCCACAGTCAGGGAACAGGCTGCAAAGAGACCCCCAGAGGGGTTTTAGCTAAAGGACACAGGCCCACCCCCCCCCACCCCCGCACAGCCAGAGGCCCAGCCTAACTTGAGTTGCCATGGATTTGAAAGCTGCAGTGTTGGTGCCCTCACCCTACTCCTACTGGCTACGGGTACCTGCATCCAACACGGACCTGGCATCTGACTACCCTCTTTATCTATCAATGTGAGCAGAGACATGTCTCAACTCAGACCCTGCTCCAAAACTGTAGATCCCAGGAAAACAATGTGTTCAAAATCAGAGAAAATTATTTTTGTGTAAATGAGTTTTGTTTTTCTTATTTGCTTTCCTCTCTTGCTTTTTCTTCTCTTCTTGTTTGTTTTTCCTTCTCTTCTTGTTTGTTTCAGTTTGTTATTCATTTTCTTTTGTCCTTTTTCCTTGATTCTTATCTATTTTTCTTTCTTTCTTCTCTTCTAATTTTTCTCCCCCTTTTTCTTATCTTTACTCCCTGTACAATTTCTTTTCCTTCCTCTTTTTCTTTTGTCTTCTATTTATCATCAGTTTTTTCTGTTACCTTTACCTAATTCTATAAACATCCTTCTACTCATGGGATTTTTGTTTGTTTTTGTTTTTTGAGACAGAATGTCACTATGTAGTTCAGGATGACCTTGAACTCACTATGTCGCCCAGACTGGCCTCAAACTCTTCTGAGATAATAGGTGTACACCACCACACACACCTCCCAGTAGGATCCTTCGTACCACTTCATTCTCCTCCTTCTCATATCATAATTGAAGGTTTCAAATTTTTCTTCTTGCATCCCACCATTCCCCACCCCCTATATCACTAATAGTATAACCATAAAGCTTTATTAATCTTCAGATGGTTAACTCTATAAAAACCACTGTTGAACTGTTTTCTACCATTATTAGCTGTAAATCAACACCTGGGTCATCTTAATGTTTATACCATAATTGTGGATTTCTTCTCTAAACTTAAGGGTGATACATAATCGTTTCTTGTGGTATGTTAATATCCAACTTGTGTTGGATGATACTACTATAACTGATTTGCCTGATACTACCAGGGTCATATAAGCCAACACCTTTGTGACATTAACAACACTTGAGTACATTCCCAGAGAACTTGGTGTTCAGCCAATTACGCTGCATTCTCCACTTCCAAATTAACAGAGGTGGTCAGATCTTTGAGTGGAGGCAAAGTATTGTAATTAGCCATGCCCAAAGTACATCACTGAAAAGTGACTAACTTAAAAGCAACTCTAGCAACAAAGTCATAACACTATAAGCAACCACAAACTTCAGCACAAAACAAAACAAACAAACAAAAAGCAAAATAAACATAAGACACTGGGCTAGGGATTTAGCTCAGTGGCACCATGCCTTTCTCAAAAGCGCAAGGTCCTGAGTTCACTCCCCAGGTACAAAAAAGGAAAAATAAGGCACAGCAATAAAATGCCTCCCAAAACACCAAACCCTCAGAACCAAATCCAGGAAGCATGCAGTGGGAGAATAACATAAGCCACACACCAAAACTACTTGAGAGGATAACAGAAAATGTTAGAAAACAGATCAAAGTGGTATTCAGCAGGATCACAGACAATGGGACTAGTAACCAAAATTGACCCAGAGGCATTCAGAAGACACTAATAAAAAGCTAGCTGAGCTGAACAAAATGATACAAAACATCAATGACCAGTTTAGCAAAGACTTAAAGTCCACAAAAAAGGTTTCAATGGATATCCACAAGATTAAAAGTTATGTTGAAAGTATGAGCTGCAGAAGTGACAGTGTGAGGACAGAATTTCAGAACTAGAAAACAATGATGGCTTAAAAGACCAACAATTCAAAAATATCTTTAAAATAATAAGAGAACATGAAAAATGGATATAATGGCTGGTAAAGGATGCAAAGATTAACCTAAAAGTAGTTGGTATAAGTGAAGCCAGGTGTGGTGGTGTACACCTGTAGTCCCAGCACATTGGTGGCCGTCACTTCAAGGCCAGCCTGGACTACATAGTGAGCTCAAGGCTGGCCTGAACTACGTAGCAAGACCCTGACTCTAAAACAACAATAACAACAAATTCATCGGAATAAGTGGAAAGCAGAAGACATCACAAATGGCATTTAAAAAAACTGTTAGAAAAAATGGCAGAAAACTCCCCAAATATAGAGAAGGAACTAAACATACAGATAAGTGAGGCATACAGAAGCCCAAAGAATAGTAACCAATGCAGAAACTCTCCACATGGTCACATTATACTCAAAGTACTAGCCTATCGCAGGGCCAAAATCTTTAAAGCTGCTTGAGAAAGGCAACAAATCACATATAAATGTAAACACATATAAATGTAAACACATTTGAATTATAACAGATTTTTCAACACAAACCTTAAAGGCCAGGAGAGCTTGAAGTGTTATAAGCCCTAAAAGATAACAACTTCCAGTCTTGACTTATGCAAAACTTTCCTTCAAAATTGATGGAGAAATTAGGTATTTCCATGACAAGGAACACCTCAAGAAATTCATGACCATCAAACTAGTATTTAAATATTTTCAGGGGCCGGGGATTTAGCTCAGCGGTTCGGTGGCCTGACTTGCAAGCGCAAGGATCGGAGTTCTATCCCTGGTATCAAATAAATAAATAAATAAATAAATATTTTCAAAGATATTCCAGAAAGATATAATGAAGCCAACAATGCCAATAAGTCAAAAAGAATGAATACATTTGTGGGATGGGCAGCAAAGCAAGAGGAAAAAAGTAAGGAAATCAGCAGCAGGAAAATAATTCAAAGACAGGAATAAGTTAATTATTACCTTTCAGTAATAACGCTCAATGTGAATGGTCTCCATTCCTCAATCAAAAAACAAAACAAATTGGTAGAATGTATCAAGAAACAAAACCCAACAATGTGCAGTATACAAGAAACACAGTTAATTTTTAAAATTCACAGATTAGAGCCAGGCGTGGTGGCGCACACCTGTAATCCCAGCATTTGGGAGGCCGAGGCAGGAGGATCATGAGTTTGAGACCAGCCTGGGCTACATAGTGAGTTCCAGGTCAGTCTCAACTACATAGTGAGACCCTTTCTCAAAAATAAATAAATAAATAACGAGTAAAATTCACAGATTAAAAGTTAAAGGATGGAAAATGATATTCTAAGCAACAAGAACCCAGAAAAAAAAGCAAGAGCAGCTATCCTAATTTCAGACAAAGTAGTTTTCAAGCCATAATTGATCAGAAGAGATAAAGAAAATCATTACATATTGGTTAAGGAAATAATTCAATGTGAAGAGATAACAATTATAAACATAACATGCACCAAATACAGGTATGCCCAATTGCACAAAACACTTATGAAAATGACAAATCAGATAAACACCAAGACAATTGTAATGGGGGACTTTAATACCCCACTGTCAGGGCCGGGGAATTAGCTCAGCGGTTCGGTGGCCTGCCTTGCAAGTGCAAGGACCCGAGTTCAATCCCCGGTACCCCCCCAAAAAACACCCCACTGTCACAAATAAACTGATCAACTGGACAAAAATCAACAAATATCAGAGTTGAACCAAACTTTCAAATAAATGGTCTTAAAATCTACCTACAGAGTGTTTCATCTGACAACAGAATACACATTCTTTTCAGCAGTACATGGGGCTTTCTCCAAAATAAACCACATACTAGCCCATAAAGCATGCTTAAGTAAATACAAAAGGATCAAAATTATCCCATGTATATTATCAGATTCTAGTTCAACGAAACTAGAAATCATTGGCAAAAGAAACTATAAAAGCTATGCAAACATCTGGAAATTAAACAATACCCTCTTGAATAATCAATGAGTCACAGATGAAATTAAAAAAATGAATTAGACAGTATCTACCATCAAAAATAATGCCAGTACAATGTACCAGAAACTGTGGGGCATAATGAATGCCAACATCAGAAAAACAGAGCAAGCTCAAGTAAATAACCTATGATGCACCTCAATGTCCTAGAAAAATAAGAACAATCCAAACCCAAAGGTAGTATGAAAAAGGAAATTATAAAGATCACAGATGAAATTAATGAAATTGAGAGTAAAAAAATTACAATGAATCAATAAATTGAAGAGTTGGTTCTTTGAAAGAATAAACAAACCCTTAGCCTATCTTACCAGCATAAGGAAGGAAAAGACCCAAAATCATGTAATTAGAAATTAAAAAGGTGAAATCACAACAGATTTCACCAAAATCCAGAAGATCATTGCTAACTACTTTGAGAACCCATACTCTAATAAAATGGAAAATTCAAAAGAAATGGATAGATTCCTAGATATATACAAACTACCAAAGCTGAACCAAGAAGATATAAAAATCCTAAATAATCCAATATCAATCAGTCAATGGAATTAAAGAAGGAATTTTTTAATAAGCTACCAAGTAAGAAAAGCCCAGGTCTGACAGATTCACTACTGAATTCTACAAGAACTTTAGAGATCAAATGTCAGTACTCTTCAAACTGTTTCATGAAATCGAAGGGGAAGCAGTCATTCATGGAAGAAAACATTATCCTGATTCCAAAACCAGAAAAGGACCCAACCCCCCCAAAAAAATCTACAGGCCAATTTATAGGCAAATAGAATGCAGAAAATCATCAAAAAGATCCTATATCATGACCAAGTAGAATTCATTCCAAGGTTGAAGGGATGGATCTATATAAGCAAATCAACACATGTAATACTCCACACAAAGAGCATTAAGCAGCACCTCTGCCCACTGAGGTCAGTGCTGTGCCCCTGGAGCTTGCTGCACAGGCCATGCCCCCACAGAGCTGCCCCCGGAGCTTGTCAGGCAGGCCTTGTGGTATCTGAATCCACACTGCAGAGGCACCAAGGGGCTATAAAGGCCATGGTTATGAGCTCCATAAGATAGAGCAGAAATGAACAGAGAGAGGGCCTCTCTGAGGCTCCTCAATGAAAATTGAAGCCTACTAAGAACGTGAAGAAAATCTCTGCAATAAAGGCACACTGGACCACTGTGGTTGGTAAATTGGTGGTTTTAGCACCTCCTATAGAAACCTGGGCTCACTTTGGGAGAAGGACAGCTGGATCCTGTGGTAGAACCTTGCAGAGTTCAATCCTGCAAGAGGTCAGGGACATCAACTTGGGACTTGCAACCAGAAATCAGCCTGAAACTAAGTGAACTATAGCTGGATTGCTGAGACTAATCAATTTAGATCTACTAGGTTGTCTACTAGGACAACAGAGACATACCCTGAGGGAGACCCCCCCTTTTTCTCTCTCTCTCCCTTCTTGTTCTGCATTTCTCGCCCTCTTTATTACTGTTCCTGTCCTATTTCAGATTATTTTTCTCTCAACTGTCACTATTCTTTTTTTTAAAAAACAGGGTCTCACTATGTAGTTGAGACTGATCTGGAACTCACTATGTAGCCCAGGCTGGTCTCAAACTCACAGCAATCCTCCTACCTCAGCCTCCTGAGTGCTGGGATTACAGGCGGGCACCACCACACCCAGCTTAACTGTCACTATTCTTTTTCTCCCCCCCTCTCTCTCTCTCTCTCTCTCTCTCTCTCTCTCTCTCTCATTGAGTTTATTGGTACATTTTAGGTATACAGTACAGTTACATTCATCATTGGGATCTTGCACCTTTACAGGACAGGTCTTGGTTCTCATTTTTCCCCTTGACTGTCACTATTCATATAGGAAGGTGAATACAGTTTCTAGCTTCCCTATGGCTGTTAATTTGTTCTATTCTTGTCTATGTTCCTTCACTCTGTCTTTTCCTCTTGTCTTCAACAGTCTCCCAAAATTTGGGTGATCTTCCTGTGTCCTTTATCCTTACTTCTAACCTTTCCTCTCCTTCCATCTCTCTATCCCTCCCTTCCCAACCCCTTCTAAATTCTTATCATGAATGGTAAATTTTCTATTTTGAAGAGTTTATGTACTACAAACTTATTTTGGGCTGGTCCTTGACTTTGATCTACCTCAAAGTGACAATGTAATTGCTAACACACATTTTCATTTTCTAAGCTGTGCTTTTTATTGTCGATGATTATTGTAGCAACTGGGCTAAGGTATTGTGATTGATCTAATCAGTTGTCCTCCTTGGTATACTGAAAATGAGATTGCCTGAGTCATTAGAGACTCAAAACCTAAAAAGACCAGCTATACCTGGAAGATACCTCTGAGAAGCAATCATTCTATAAAGGCTCTAATATTGAAGTATCAGCCCAGGAATTAAACCAAAAAATAGCACCACCAACAAAATTAGAAATGAGAAGACATTAAGCAAGGCACAAACCCAGACTTCCAGCTAACCAAAGACAATTCTAGGCAAAACGAGGTGGAAAAATCTTATAATCAACTACCTGAACTGATAGCACAGGAAGAAACAAAACAGATGAATGAGGCTCTAGAAAAATTCAAAACAGGACTAATTTCCCAGATAACTACAGAGATGGTGAGCAGAATGGAAGACATGATTAGAGACTCTAGAACAGAAACAGATTAAAAAAAAAAAAAAAAAAGATGAGCTCAGGACCATGATGGAAGCCTTCTGAATGCCCAGCATAGGAAAGAAATGGAAACTATGAATGCCCAATATAGGAAAGAAATAGAATCCATGAAACAGATTCAGATATCCAGATTATAAACTCCATTGAAAGTATTCACAGCAGATTGAGCAAATGCGAAGATAGAACATTACATATAGATGACATATAGATAAGTGAGGCATATAGAACTCTAACTAGCCATGATTTAAAAAAATCTATACCTAGATATATAATAGTCAAGATCCCAGAAACCCAACAGAAGAACAAAAGCCTACAAGCAGTTAGAGAAAATAAACAAATCACATACAAAGGAAAGCCCATTAGAATCACAGTGGACTTTTCAACACAAACCCTCAAGTCAAGGAGAGCCTTGAGTGAAGTATTTCAAGTCCTAAAAGAAAATAACCTTCAACCTAGATTGTTGTATCCTGCAAAATTATCTTTCAAAATCAACAGAGAAATTAGATACTTCCACAACAAAGAACACCTGAGACAATTTCATGAATACCAAACCAGCATTCCACACAATTCTAAACAATATCCTAGAAAAAGACAATGAGGGTCACAACTCCACAAGGATCAACAGAGTGAAACCAACAGGCAAGGCAAGAAATTAAAAACTAAAATTAAAATTCCATTAGACTCAGATAAACCCCTTCTAGATATCTCCCCAAAAGAGTTAAAGACATACTACGATAATACACACCCCTATTTATAGCAGCACAAATCATAACAGCTATAGAAGCAGCCCAAATGTCTATCAACAGATGAATGGATAAAGAAAATGTGGCATTTATACAAGGAGTACTACTACTCTGCCATAAAGGATAAACCTGAGTCATTTGCAGGAAAATGGGTACACCTTGAGATCGCAGTGTCAAGTGAAGTAAATCAGACACACAAGCCTAAATATTGCATGGTTTCTCTTATATGAGAAACCCAATATATGAATAAAGTGCAAAATGGAAGACAGATAATAGGAAAAAAGAGAGAGAAAATTTATTGTAATCCAGCATGGCCAATGTATCTAAAAGTGTACACTGATTTAGTGTAAGTGTTTTATGTATTTTATTTGTTTTTTGGTATGTTAGTCTGGCTATTCATCTGTTTATGATAATTAACTTGATAAAGATTTAAAAGTAGGGCCAGGTGTAAGACTTAAAGTCTCACTTTTAATCTGTGAAGCGTGAACAGCCAAAAGGCCTCCAAGATGCTGAGCCCTAAAGCCCGGCGAGGCTCCAGGAGCTTGTCAGACAGTGAGAATCGCCCAGGAAGGAACACACCAGGCTGGTTGGCAAACAGACCTTTATTAGTCTGGCCAGATGGCACTCCTGGAGCCAAGTAGCTCAGAGAGGCAACTGCTCAGAGTCAGAGGCTATTTTATATAGGGCTATGGGGGGAGTTAACACTCGAAACTTACAGGAAGGGGACAAAGGCAAGTGGTCAGTTGATCCGAGCTGGTGGTCATCAATCATGTACTCAACCATTACGTACTAATGGTCAGCAGATCGATTATCCATTGTTTTATAGATTGTGGTGTTCAGAACATTCAGTTACAGGCAAACAAGGAGTGGAGTGATTTACTTTGGGTCTCTGTGTTTGTTACAATTCTTCTGTAGTTTCCCAGCTACTCCCAAGCAGTTACCTAGTAATTCACAATTAATCATTACTTAATTACTTATCCTATAAAGCGGGGGGGACAACAGTCTCTGGGTCTTTTGCTGGTCAACATGGGGTCACTCTAGTTCAGTAAGGCTCTTACACCAGGGATTTAGCTCAGTGGTTCCACCACCTGCCTTGTAAGTGCAAGGACCTGAGTTTGATCCCCAGTACAAAAAGAAAAAAGATTTCAAAATATATATATCAGATACCGGCCATAACAATTGTTAAAAATAACTTTAAATAAACAGGGGTGGAGCTGGGTGTGGTGGCACATACCTGTAATCCCAGCACTTAGGAGGCTGAGTCAGGAGGATCTTGTGAGTTCAAGACCAGCCTGGGGCTACATAGTGAATTCCAGGTCAGTCTCTACTACATAGTGAGACCCTGTCTCAAAAAAAAAAAACCCCAAAAAATAATAATAAATATAAAATAAAATATACGGGGGTGGAGGGGAAGGAGAAATCAAAGGAATTGATATGTGTTATATATGTGTACCAATTCCCCACAATGAATGTAATCATTATGTACTGCAAACTTGTACTGATCAGAAAATTTTGATTAAAAAAAATACACAAAAACTCAACAAAATTAGAAAATTCAATCTAGTAAATGAAATACATAAATTTTATATGAAATATATATGACTTACATCATAAGTGATTGAAGATTAATATTTTCCCTCAAAAATCAAGAATATGTCAAGGAGGTTCATGCCTGTAATCCCAGTATTCTTGAAAGATGAAGCAAAAATATCATAAATTCAAGTCCAGCTTCAGCAATTTAATAACTTAGCAAGAACTTATCTTAAAAATTTTTTAAAGATGGTGGATGTAGCTCATTGTAAAGGCAGTAGATTCAGTTCCAGTAGCACCACCACCAAAAAAAAAAAAGAGTAAGACAAGAATGTCCACAGTCCACTGCTACTTCTATTTGACATTGTACTACAGGGTCCACCAGTTGAACAAGAAAAAGAAATTAAAAGCATCTAGACTAGAAAGGAAGAAATAAAAATATCTCTATTTGCAGATGATATATATCAAAAAAAATTAAAGAAACCCACTAAAATACTTAGAACTAATAAGCAAGTTTAGCAAAGGTTCAGGATACAAGATAAATATACACAAATCAGGCAAGGATCACCATTAACCACTAAGATCAGAGAAGAGATACCCATAAATGATGGGCCTCGTGACTACACAACATCTACACAACATCGGCTATAAAATTTCCTTGCCAATTGTAGTAGTTTGTGTCTAGATGTCCCCCCAAAGTCATAGGCGGGGCTTTTACAGAGGTGGCTAAATCTATAGTGTGTGGTGCTGGGATTAAGGGTGTGTGATTACTAAATGAGCCAGTACATTGATTGGTTTGGCACTGCTCTAACCCCAGTGGCTTGGATAAAACATGAGACAAAAAGAGGCTCGTCTTCTCCACTGCTTGCTGCTTTTGCTGTCTTCTGCCTGCAGTGAACTATTTCTCCTCTGTGATTACCCCTCTGCCATGTGCCGCTCTGCCTTGGAGCCAGCCAGATAGGGACTGAAACCTCTACAAACTGTGAGCCAAACAAACCTTTCCCTTTAACTTTGGATATCAGGCATTTTGTCTCAGCAATGAGAGAAATGTAACTAAGATACCAATAAAACCTGAATCAGCTCAAGCTTCCAGGTCTAAGAAACAGTTTGTGAAAAAATAAAGAGAATCAAGAAACCTGTTGACACCACGGGGATGCAACTAGGAAAATAGAGAGTATGGGAAAATACAAACAATTCATTCAACAAATAAAATCTAAGAGAAAGAACAGAGTAAAAGGTAGGTGGGTTTGGTAGTGCACTCCTGTAATCCCAGCACTCTGGAGGCTGAGGCAGGAGACTTGTCATGAGTTCAAGGACAGCCTGGGCTACATAGTGAGATCAAGGCCAGCCTGAACAATACAGCAAGACCGTCTCAAATACCTGCCCCCCAAAAAAAGTGAAAGGGAAAGCTATAAATTCAAAGATACATTTGAACATATCAACCAAAAGCAAGTCATAGACCTTCTTTGTATTCTAATTTCAATGTCTCAAAGGTTAAAGAAAAAAAAAAGGTAAGAGGGAAATTTGAATCTACTTAGATACTAGATAATATAAAGCTATTCTTATATAAAATGATTTTCTGGTTATTTTTGATACTTTGAATACAAGAAAGAGTCTTGCACAGGCCATGGAAGCAGTATGAGGCCACTTAAGCAGAAAGTTCTATGATTAGTGGTACCAGGTCCAAAATCCAAAAAAGGAGGGAATGCAGACTCCACGGAGGCATATGTGCCCTTGGCCCTGCAGTCTGCTCTCCCTGTGAACAGCAGCATGTTGCAGAATGGGACCGGTGCAGCTCTTTTACAGTATATGTTTACAGCCACAGCCTTTCTTTACCATATCACAGGTACTATGGACGTGAGAGTTTCATTGTATCAGTCTCTTTATATTCATGCAACTTTGAGATTTTACTATACTAAAAGTGGCATTTGTTTGTTTTGGTGCAAGGATTAAGCCCAGGGCCTTTCAAACTAGAATACATCCCCAGCACTTTTTTTTTTTTGAGACAGTGTCTATGTAGTTGAGACTGACCTGGAACTCACTATGTAGCCCAGGTTGGTCTCGAACTCACAGTGATCCTCCTGCCTCAGCCTCCTGAGTGCTGGGATTATAGGCATGTGCCACCACACTCAACTCCCAGCCCTTTTTTATTTTTCCATTTTAAAACAGGGTCTCATTAAGTCACCAAGTTGCCCAGGCTGGGCTCAAATTTATGATCCTCCTGTCTCAGCCTCCCAGAGTGCTGGGATTATAGGCATGTGCCACCACACCTGGTTTAAAAGTTTAAGACTAAAACACTGCGGGAAAAACAGTCTTCCAAAAACTAAATTGGAGGGCTTCTAAATTCTTCTGGAATTATGAATCTATGAGCATCAATGAAACTTCCCCAAAAACTCAATTTCTTAGAACTAGAGTGCCAAGCACTTCCAGATCAATGAGTCCAGTACCATACACACAAGGACACAATGAATATTATTTAATAATTATGCAGATTCCATCTCCTAAAGAAAGGAAATAACAGAAAAATCTAGAAATACCATGGAGACTACCATAGGCCAAATTTAGCTTCGTACAACTGAAAACCTTTCAGAGCTTCGGAGAAGAGATAAAACAGATGCTAAGAAACATTTCTTCCCACCTCCCAAAAACACAAAGTATCTTTTGATTGAGAAGTGGTTGTGTTTAATCATTAAAATTATTTTGACCCTAATGGAAGAGAAGTCACTTAAACTGAGAAAGAGTGGAGCTTTTTCTCCCTCACTTATTTTAGAGGTTAGTAAAAAACAGAATAAAAAAAGCTGAACCTCTAAATTTAGGTCCTAATGGAGACTTGGGAGGGGCAGAAGTAACCTATGTTTTCTGCCTTATGTCAAAGGTCATTGTCCCTGGGATGCCAAGCATACTGCTCTGGTGAAGGCTGCCCCAGGTGACACCTTCAGTCTGTGTCCGAAGAATTCTCACTCTCTGCCCTACTGGACTGGTTCTCCTCCTCCTCAATATCAGTGGCCTGAAGAATCCTCAGTAGTTTGAGCTCAGGCTTCCAGCTTATTTTAGTCACTCTTTCTGAAAGGTCTCCAAGGATCTTCTCTTGGTCGGCAATTGAGGCTTCCAGTACTGTCTCCACTGAGGCACTACATCCTTGCAAGGGAGGTCCGTCTTAGACATTTTAGAATCTAAAAGAAAACCCAACCATTAATTTCATCTGTAGGCTTCTCCCAAATAACTGTGACAAGTACAGAAAAGTAAAGAGTACAGAAAAGGAAAGGTTGGGCTATCTTCAGGACCTCTGTGAAGGACGAGGACTGTGTCCACCAAGAGGAAGCCAGCCTGGTTAACACAGGTTCAGTACTAAGGGTCCTCACCCTAATAACTTACTTTTCATATCAGGGGAGAAATCCAGGGACTTGTCAAAGTGGCCCTTTCTTGATCTCTCTATGGAAACCTAAGTATAAGAAAAAATGAATCAAGACCTTAGAAAATTAAAAGCATTTTTTCCTAAAAAATGCTTCTTGGAGAAATCAACATCTCTTTTATCACACATTTTCTTCCCTCCAGACTGTCCAGATGAAGCCAGAACTAATTTTTACCCACTCTCAGCGGTCAACTAAGGGCAGATCACATTTACAGATGGCTGCCAAAAACCCCTCCCCTTCCTGGATGTGCACGCAGTTGCTCCCACCAAGAGATATGGTCTCTCTCCACCTCTGAGAACTGGAGCTACAGCTGGGGCTTGTTTGATCAGTAAAAGGTGACACTGTTTTAGCCTCTTGGGTTGACTGTCAAAAGGCTCCAATAAACCACATGGAGTGGCCTTATGGAAGGGAACCTAGGCAATGAGGCCAACAGCCCTGCCCAGCTGCAAAATGACCTCAAGCAAGGCCAGGACGACTGTCTCACTGACCCACAGACTCACTAGCAATAATGAATCACTATGACTTGAGCTTTGGGGTGGTTTGTCACACGGTAAGAGATAGTGCAACTAGGCCTTGGCAGAAGCCCTGCCACTCACCTGTTTCAGGGTGACTCCTTCTGTATTCATCTGCTGCTGGTGCTGCTGGGTGCCACTTTCCTGACCAGAAAGAGTGCTGTGACCTAGAGACCACAAAGTCAGGTCAGACCTCTTCTTTTTGGCATTTCATATCTCAGTAGTAGGAGGCCTTTGTTTTCTTAACGGACACATAAGAAGTGTACCTATTTATGAGATACCATTCAATCTTTCAGTATGTGTATACATTGTAAAGGCCTTCTGAGTTGTGTGATCTTGGTCACCTGGGGCTGTAACTACATACACTGTAAAATTAGATATGAAAATAAGGTGTGTACTATGAGATCCAGGATTCCCTCACATAAGAAGTAACTGCATAAAACCACAGAAAGAGAAATAACTCTACTCTTCAGATTATGAATACTCTTACCAGAGTGTGACTCACTTTCTTCTGCCATTCCTAACATGGTTCTAAAAATACGAAAATAAAACTGTTCTAATTTTCTGTTTCTTTTGCATCAGCTGTTTCTCTAACAAGTCCCTAGATACATTTGCCCTTTCCTTTTTGAATCTCCCCTTCTCTAAATAAACATCTTCCAAGCTGTCACCAGAGGTATTATGCTAAAAGATAATAACTCTGTTGGCTGCCTACCAGCTAAGGTTCTTACCTCAGCTGCATTCTGGGAGCACTGGAGAGCTTTAAAACACAATATAAGACTAGACATGGTGATGCGCACCTGTCATCCCAACACTCAGGAGGATCACCATGAGTACAAGGCCAGCTGATTACAGAGTGAGTTTAAGGCCAGCATGAAATACATAGCAAGACCCTGTCTTAAAAGGTTAAAAAAAATACAGTGGGAATTGGTTCCAAACACAAGAAATTCTGACCTAATAGGTCGGGGGTACAACCTAGCTTGTTAAGAGTTTGAAAAACTTCTCAGTCTGTCAGTGTGCAGCCAAGATGGAATGAGACTGATTTGGAGACTCAAGCCCAGTGGCCTTCACAGTGTCCATAAGCCCCTATCCACTTCTTTGGCCCAGTCTACCACTCTCCTTTAAATAGCAGAAGCCACACTGAAATGCTCAATGTCTTCCAAGCAGCCATGCTCCTCCAAGATGCCTTTGTACAGGATACTGCCATCTCTGGGAATTCTCCATACCGGAAAAAATTCCCACATATTTAAGATCCAATTTAAAAATCACCTTTTCTGTAAAGCCTTTCTCACTTAGTGAGGACAGGCAACTGCTCTAAGGATATGGATCCAAGGTGACCCCAGTGATGCACACAAAACAGCTCCTACTGGAGGCATCAGGAAAAGGAAGAAGAATGGAGGTCAGGGGAGTGGTAGTGATGAACCTGGATGGAGTGCTAACCGTGCATAAGTCATCTCCTATGCTGGGCCTCAGCCCCGATTCTGCTGCCTGCTGTGTGAAGGACAGAATCCCCGGGGATACAGCTCAGAGCAAAAGCCCTGGGCTCAATGCAATAAAAATACTAATTCATTCATTCATTCATTCATTCAGAGTGCCTGACAAAGCCAAGACTCAAAATGGAAAAGGTATATTTCACTTTTCTTGCTGCCACCTATACCCTGGGATTCTATTATTCAACCAAGCACATACAGTATTGTCCTTACCACAGAGAGGGTTATAAGCAACAGCAACTGAATGTTCATATGGAGTGTTCTGGATCCTCAGATCATTCTTGGCTTTCTCTTTAGTCTCCTGAAATCCAGAAGAGGAGGAACTGAGTTGGGACTTTTGGAAGTGAACAACATTTTTGCAAAAGGAGAGGAAAAGAAGGAACTTAACTTCTATAACCAAACAGAGACCAAAGAGAAGCCCACCTCTCAGGCGTTCTTTCCTAGTCAGGCTGCACCCATTTCTCCCAGCCTGGCAAGTCCCAGGGCTCCCTTGCAGCACTCTACCTGTTCCTGAGTAGGGGTTTTCTCCTTACTCCTCTGTGGCTGCTGCTTCCTGTGACCTGGTGACCAGAAGGCCAGGTTGATCCTCTTCCCACTGACAGCCCCCCACCCGCTCTGGGCTTCCTGTTGAGACCTGCCCCACTACAGTGACTCTCCCTCCAAGGTCAGGACCAAGCCAGGTGGCTGCTTCCTGAAATTAGTTTTCTGCATTCTAAAGGTGACCCCAAATGACTGTGGCTACCAACAACAGAATCGGGACCAAGTTAAAGTAAGAGTAACATGGGTGGCTGGAAATCCAGCAGCAGCAGCAAAGCTACCTTCTCTCTTCAGGCTATGATGTAATTTCTTCAGATGTTCGGGATATCGCAACGCTGGTCTCTAGAGAAAAAAAAAAGGGGGGACGAGGGTGGAAAGGAAAGAGGAAGTGGGAAGAGAAAGAAAAAGAAAAGGACGAGGAAGAAGGGGAGAAGGAAGTGGAAGAGGAGAAAGAAGAAGAAAAAGAGATGGACAAGAAGAAAGAGAAGGAGAAGAAGGAGAAAGAGAAAAGAAGCTCTTCTGTGGGGTCTTTCCCCTTCCCCAGATGCACTTATTCAGTCAGCAAGCACACTGGGAAGCCAGTGTTTTGCAGCAGTATGCAGGAAAGAAAAGGTGTGGGAAGCACAGTGCAGAAGAAATGCAGTCACCACTCTGCTCACACTCTTCCCCCACACTGGCTTTCACCTACACATAGCCAAGGCTTCTGTGGGGCGGGGGCCAGAGTTGTGGGATAGAAGAGAAAACCAACTCTTCAAACATTGAGAAGAAAAGGGATTCCTGGGTTTTCATGCAGGCTTTTTCCTCCAAAACACCCTGGCTCTTACCTGCAGGGTGAGGCGGTGTACAGTTAGAAACATCTTAGAAGAAATCGCACTGTCATGTCGGTTCTTTTCCAGGGGAAGACTCTTCTTCATCTTGTCCAATTGTATTTTCATCTCTGCACAAGGGATGTTTTTTTCTCCATGTGGCAAAAGCCTGAAGGGGACAGAGACAGCCAGTCAGCAGCAGCTGTTCCTCAGAAGAAAAAGGGATGAGAGAGACTCCAAACCTGAAGACATTTCCGCTTTGGGTCTGGAATGGCCTCTGCCCAAAGGTACTCATTGCGGGGTACCCTTCAGATGCAGTTATGATAACCACGGCTGCACTTATTAAATGTTTATTCAGTTAGACTTTATACCACTGAATCCTTCCAACACCCTGAGGATAAGTATTATTATCCTCACTTTCCAAATGAAGGATATGAAGTTTAAAGAGGATAAATAATTACCAAAATTCACAAAGCAGTTAAATTTCAATACAAAATTCAAACTTCAAATCACATATACCAATCTGCCTCCCATTTATCTATAAAAGAATAGTGCCTACCTGCTGGCAGGAGTTTAAATGAGAGACCATGTAATGTGCTTAGCCAAGAGCCTGCCAGATGGTAAGTACTGGGTAAATGGCCATGGTAATTACTGTCATCCCTGCCTGTTGATAAGTCTAAGAATTCAGTAAGCAACTAAAGTGACAGTTTGCACCACCCTACTCAGAAAGAGCACATTGCTTGCCCCATCTCAGTTTCCGGGCAAAGCAGGGGCCCGATTTCTCCCCTGAGAATCCATGATACTCACTCCTTCAGCAGATCCTGAGGTAGAGCATTGTCTTGGGTCCTGAGAGGTATTTCTGAACTTAACTGCTCAGACGCATGTACTACTGGGGAGGAGGGAGGCACAACCACCTTTGAGGTTCTCGGCCCTATGTCTGTGAACTGTCTTTCAGGGGGACCCAGAGATGACTTCATTTTCTGAAAGAGAAAAAAATGCAACAAACTCTCCCAAGTAATCTCTTTGAGATCATTTCTTCCCATTAACATTCCAGCCTCCCAACACAATCCTGATTTGTACAACTCCTTGTTTCCAGAGCCAGTCCGTTATTCCCACCTTCCCTCTACATGACTGCCTCCCACAGGATCCCAGCCCTATTGTATTTAGATCTTACAGGAATTAACTGTGGTTTTGTTTGTACTGTTTTCCCAGAGAGGTCATTCATTATTCACTCAATCTATCTATATGCTGAGCACAGAGCTAGGGATGGGGATTTCACAATGAATGAACTGGATCAAGACACTACTCTCGTGGACCTAACACTCAGCTTTGAGATTTATCCAAAATCACATTTACACATAAATGGTTGAATGAGAGTTGGAAGCTCAGGTTTGTTGTAGTTTTTTGTGGTGGTGGTTGTTCCTCTTCTCTCCTCCTTCTCCCTCTTCCTCTTCTTCCTCCTCTTATTCCTCGTGTGTGTGTGTGTGTGTGTGTGTGTGTGTGTGTGTGTGTGTGTGTCCTAGAATATGCTCTAATGCTTAGCTACATTCCCAGCCCTTTTCTTTTTCTTTTGAGACAGGGTCTCACATTGTAGTTCAGGCTGGCCTTGAACTATGTAGCCCATGCTGGCCTCGAACTCACCGTGATTCTCCTTCCTCAGCCTGAGTGCTGGGATTATAGGTATGTGCCACCATACCTGGCTTCCTTTTAATTTTATTTCGAGGCAGAGTCTCACCAAATTGCCCAGGCTGGTCTTGAATTTGTAATCCTCTTTCTACTCACTGAATAGCTGAGATTATAAGCACACACCATGATGCCCACCTGGGGATTAGTTTTTAACTAACCAAAAAGTCCCCTGGATACCAGGAGTTCCTCCTGTCATCTCTTTAAGGTGCTCTTCTCCTCCCTACATGGTACAGATAGATGAAGGAATCTGAAGAGGCTTATAATTATCCCTATGAAAGGGTTTTCATTTAGAGAAAGGAATGGGTTGAGAGTTGGAAGACCTCAAAGGAAAACAAAAATATACCCGACAGAGTAATAATAAAGGTTTGAACAAACACTGAACTTACCTCTGATAATTCCTTTCTCTTCTTTTTCCCATATTGGCTGAGGAAAGGAGATGTCTTCTTAGGTAAGCTTAAAATAAGAATAACCACAACTTATTCCCAGATATCTTAAACAAAAACAGCAAGGATATATGTGAATAATGACCATGAAGACTTCTATCTCTCTACTTAGTATTCAAAGATGGCTGCTTGGGAGCCTAGCAGTAAGTGCCGCCCAGGTACGTGCTGCTAAAAGACCCCTCACCTCCCATGTAAATATGGTTCCCCAATATTCTTAGGGATAATTTAGTAATTTACTTTCACGGTGTGAATATAAATTAGTAATTATACACTTAGGTGTGGTTATGTTTGTCACGTCTGACTCTTCCTTACAACTCTTAGAGGACAGAGACAAATCTCCTTGGTTTTCCCCTGAATCCTCACCACTTAGCACAGAGGAGTACTTTTTGCTCTGTTCTCTTCTCCTCCTTCTCACTTGGGAAGTGGATATGAAAGTTGGAGCTCTGGCAGCCAAGCTAGACCTTAAAAGTACCAGGGAAGTACACTAGAGGGTGGAAGCTAAGAAGACGTCCCAGAAAGGTGGAAAGAGTTTGGGTCTCTGATTATCTCACAGAACCAATGTACTAGTCCTGGCCCAGCCACTCTAGAGCTGCTTTTACATGGAAGGAAATAAAAAGTCATCTGGGTTTTCTTGTTAATACTGTATGTACACATGCGGAAATGCACTCACAGGATCATTTGTTGAAAAAGAAAAAGGAAATCAAGAGGTTACATCAACAAGATGGCCAACCAAAAAGACATTAAATTACTTAACCAGAATCCGAAAGCCTCCATTATCACCAAAGAGAAACCAAACTCTTTCCCATGGTTTTCTACACTAGCAAGCCTTTGGGCCTTCACCAAATGATCTTTGTCATGCCCTGCTTTGTACACAAAGTCCTTTATGCTATTCACTATATACCACTGCCAGAGGCTGTGGCAATCAGAGGTTCATATGCTTTACTGGGAGCTCTATCACTTGTTACTGAGGGTTAATAAGGAAAACCAATGGAGAAAGTATAATTTTTAATCAAGCTTCACAAATAAATTCGTCATGTCTTACATGCTATTTATTGCCATGTGGAATTTGATATAGAGAAGTTCCATAGCATGAATCTCAAAGTGTACTAAGATAGAATTCCAAAATCGGCATCGTGGTGCATGGATGGAGACCTAGCACTCAGGAGGATAAAGCAGGAGGACTCCAAGTATGAGGCCAGCCTACAGTACATGAACAGTTCAAGGCCAGCCTAGACTATATGGCAAGACCAAAAAATCAAAAGGAAAGCATGATGACACATTCCTGTAACCCCAGCACTCAGGAGGCTGAGTTCAAGGCCAGCCAGGGCTATATAGTGAGACCCTGCCTCAGCAAAACAAAGACAAAAAAATAAATAAATGAAAAGAATTCCAGTGTAGTAAGAGGGAGAAACAAGAGACTAGGACTGGGGATTTAGCTCAGTGGTTCTGCCGTCTGCTTTGCAAGGGCAAGGTCCCGGGTTCGATCCCCGGTACCACCAAA
>NW_022900948.1:29662204-29679832 GCF_012274545.1 Fukomys damarensis | reverse complement strand
GTACCACAAAAAAAAAAAAAAAAGAGAGAGAGAGACAGAGACTAGGACCACTCTCTCTGTTTGTCATTCTGCTTCTTGCAGTAAGGTAGCTAAAAGGGAGATCACAAAAAAGACCTGTAGGGATTTGTAGAATATAAGGATAAAGGCTTTCCAGGTTCTAGACATGACACTCACCACACATTCTTTTCTGGTTCTTCTGGGATCCAGATCACAACCATATGTCTAACATCTTCAGAGCAAGGAAGTTGTATCTCATTCAAATTCAACACTGAAAGCTAAAAGAAAAATACAAAGCTTACATACAGTTTAGGTGCCAGGCTGCTACCAGTACCAGTACTAGTACCAGTACCAGACTAAGGGCTCAATTATCATTCTAACCAAAACAAGTGGTAGCTAAGAAGATGATAAAAAGACATTTCCCATCCCCAACTCATCTTTGTAATATTTTCCCAGAAGAAACAGACTACTTCATTAGGTATTGGTAAGAACTCTGCAAGAGTGAGCATCTTTAAATAAATAATCTTCCCTATGACATTACAGCAAAATGCATCAACCCCCATCCCACAGACGGGTGCCTGAAGGCTTTCAGAGGGGAACACCACTCATTCTGCTGGCTCTACTTCAAAGACTTAGATCAGCTACAGATAATACAGTCAGCATTTTGGGAATTAGACTAGGGAGAGAATGGGTGGAGACAGGATCATGTGTCTTACTTTTATTTACAGTCTGTCTATAATAATAGGCATCTATATAAAAGTTAAAGTGTTGATTCCTCTCACATTTAGCTCTTTAGGATCCTACAACAGTAAGGCCTAAGGGAACCTTATAAATCATTTAGTCCGTATTCCTAGTAAATATAAAAAAAGGGGAAAAAAAGATTAAAAATAAGGTTGGCCCTGTGACAAGAACTGGGGAGAAGGAGACTCTTGCATTGTAAATGTTTAGTGTCTTCTGAATTTAGAATCGTGTTCATGTATATCTACTAAAATCATTAATTTAAAAATAATTTAATCAAGGCACAGTGGCCCATGCTTGAAATCGCAGAACTAGGGGAGGATGAGGCAGGAGAATCCAGGCAATTTAGCAAGACCCTGTCTCAAAATTATTTAACAAAAAAAATCTTTTTTAAAGGGTTGGAGATTTAGCTCAGTAGTAGAGGACCTCTGGGTTCAAACCCCAGTACTGCCAAAAATTAAAATAAAATTAAAAATAATAATACTTTAACCTAACCTTCTTGTTGAAAAGAGGCCAAGAAGGCCTCTACATTGTTCATTCATCATTCAAACCCATCTACTATCTCCTAGTTCCTTACATTCTCCACTGTACAATACAGAGCAATTAAGGATGAAAAGAACAAAAGGCATTCACTCGGACTGCAAGGAACAGCAAATCCTTCTTTACTATAGGTAAGTAGAAAGGCTTTTCTTCCTAAAATTCTAATTTAGCACTGATTTACCCCTAACTAGCCATATACATTAGCAAATCACTTCCCCATCTGAGCCTGTTTCCTTAACTGTAAGATGCACACGACAGACCAAAATAATGTTCTTCAAACTGAAACTGTGATTATGCACAGGTCATAAAAATCAATTTTGTGAAATCAGACCCAAATTGTTTAAAAATGAAATAGAATGAAACAGAATAGGACAGAAAATTTCAGAGTACCTCCCCATGGTTAAAGTAAGGATTATTCCATGAAGTTTTTGTTATAAAAAATCTATTCATTTCAAAAAAAATCTATTCATTTCCATGTATCATAGTTTTAAAAGATTGAAAGTTATCAGGCTAGATGATCTTCAGGCCCATTTAGGTCTGACATTCTCATATTCTAAGTGTTCTGACTATTACTTAGCAAAAGAACATGCTTTATGCAGTATAAAGAAAATTCTCACCTATACCAAGCTTCTACAACCAATCCCACTTAAGTCTAGGATTTCTTTTCATAGTTGTGGATTATAACTAGAGAGAAAGCCCTAAGCCTCTGTGATCTATTCTGATCTTTGCTTAGCTATGTCATGTAACCATGTTTCTGTTTACTATGTATTAAAATGGGTAGTACTGTTTACTTAACTACCTCACAGATGTGTTAAGGCATAGTACATTAAATTTCATGAACTGTTTCTCAGTCTCATTTAAAGCCTCAGAAATTTGAACGTTATCTGTACCACAATGTGATACTAAGAATTTTATTCACACCAGGCTGTGATAATTATACTGGAAAATGAAATTTAAATACCCCTATCGTGGATCTGGCTAGATAACACTCAGATTTCATGTGGCTGCTATATTAGTGAAAACGGATGGGGATGGGTTTGTTTAAAAAAGTCCAAGGATTATTTTTCCTCAGATATTCTAGGTGACCATATTGTAGTAAATACTAGAGATTGTGGGCCTAAAGTGGTAATAAGACCATTTTGGGGAGGGGAATGCTGTTAAGTTTGAGACTTCAGAGCCACATTTAAAAATACTTCAGGCTAATTACTGTTAATTTTTGTTTTGTTTTGTTTTTTGAGACAGGGTCTCACTATGTAGTTGAGACTGACCTGGAACTCACTATGGGGCCCAGGCTGGTCTCGAACTCACAAGATCCTCCTGCCTCAGCCTCCTGAGTGCTAGGATTACAGGCGTGAGCCACCATGCCCGGCTCTAATTACTGTTAATTTTGAGGGATGAACTTATTTTTGATAATGAGAATGGACTAAAAGGAAAGTCTAGAATTCCTGCTGTTAATAAATATTTTGTTGATATGTTTTTACAAGTGATCCTTTTCTTTCTGAAAATTTAGTATTAAGGGCTCAAAATGTGAACACATTTGTGTAGAACTATCCATCCTCTTCCTGAGACTCCTAACTACTGGAAATCCTTAACCAATCACAGTAGTTTTTTTCCTTTTTATTTTCAGAATTTTGATTAGACATTCTGTGTTGTTGTTTTTTTTTCTAACCATATTTTATCTAAACATAGCTTTTTCTGATCTTTACAATTTTAATCTAAAGAGCTGGGCGTGGTGGCACATGCCTGTAATCCCAGCATTTGGGAGGCTGAGGTGGGAGGATTGCTGTGAGTTCACCAGCCTGGGCTACAATAGTGAGTTCCAGATCAGTCTCAACTACATAGTGAGACCCTGTCTCAAAAAACAAAAAAATTTTTTTAATCTAAAGGTAGAATCCCATTTTTAATTAAAGAAGTAACAAAATCACTTTTCCCCATTCCTTTGGGAAATAGCTATTGCCAAAGTGAAGAGATAGATAATATTTCATCATGTTATGTAATGGGGATGTGGTTTGCAGAGGAATTCTTTTCTCTGTAAAATTTGACTTTCAAGGGATGTCAATGTTCATTTATGCTATTTCTGCATTCCAAGATCGTTCTGTTCCATTTTAGAAATTTGAAATCCTTAAATAAAATGTGGACTTAATTTTATTTAAAAAAAAAAAGTCTGGGATTTCTGAAAACAATATAGCATGTAAAGCCATTAGCGAAGAGCCTAGAATATAGTAAGGACCCAATACTACATAGTTATTAGCATTTTTTTCTCTGTTTTTGGCCATATTGGGCATTGAACCCAGGACTTTCACACTAAGCTACATCCTCAGCCTCCCCCAACCCACCCCAGACCAGGAATTGAACTCAGGACCTTGCACTTGCCAGGCAGGGTGCCAATGAGCTAAGTCCCTGGCCCCTTTTTTTTAATTTTTATTTTGAGATAAGGTCTCACTAAGTTGCTAAATTACTCAGGTTGGACTCAAACTTTTAATCCTCCTGACTCAGTTCCTAGAGTGCTGGAATTACAGACCTGTGCCACCATACCCAGCTTATCATCACTACTATTCTGATTATAGTGATCTTGAAGAATAACATTAAAGATAAAATATTTCATTCCCATTAGTAAAGAGAAAATGTTGAGGAAGTACCTTTTTGTGACTTTCTTTGGGAGATCTCTTAGTATAGGTGATCAAACCTTTGTCAGGTGAATCCTTATGAGGCCTGAAACACAAAAGTTGTAAATATGAAACACATAAGACACTGGGATGATAGAATAAGTGCTATAAGAAAAACTCTTCTACCTATCCACAGAAAACCTTGGGCTTGGTATGAATGTAGAGGCTCCTAAACAGACATCACACACTGCAAACAGTTCACTGCTTTATACCAAACTGCATTCACAGCCTATGCCTCTGTCTGGAGCTAAAGACAGGTGCGTCATCAATAAAAGCTGATGCAGCTGGGTGCATATTGGCACCATCCTCGAAGTCTAAGGCAGGAGGATCACTAACTCAGCCTTGGCCCTGGACAATTCAGCAACTTAGCAAGACCTTATCTCAAAAATCAAAAATTTAGAAAAGGGATGAGGACAGAGTTCAGTGGGAAGGTCCTGCATCCATTCCTCAAAACAATCAAGCCATTAGTCAACACTGATGGAAATGTTCAAAGCATGCTAAATAAATAAGATGTGACATGTACATACAATAGAATATTATTCACCTTTAAAAAGTAATGAAACTCTGATACATGCTACATCTTAGATGAAACTTGAAAATATTACATAAAGTGATATAAGCCAGAGACAAAAGGTCAGATTTTGTATGAGTCCACCTACGTGAATTACCTAGAATAGACAACTTCAATGAGACAGAAAATAGAGATTACCAGGGAAGAAAAGGAAATTCAGAACCACTGTTTAATGAATTCAGCTTCTGTTTGAGATAAAGAAAAGGTTCTAGAAATCGCCAGAGGTTATGGTTGCACAACATTGTGAATTCTACATTTTAAAATAGTTAAAATGGTTAATTTTTGTTATGTATCTTCACCACAGATTTTTTTTTTAAAAGCTCCAGTGTGATAGTGCATGCCTTTAATTGTAGCACTTTGGGAAGCTGAGGCAGTAGGATTGCCAAATTCACGGCCAGCCTGGCTATATAGCAAGTTCAAGGATGGCCTAGATGACATTGTGAGACACTGTCTCAGAGAAACAAAATAAAACAAAACCAAAAAAGTGTGAATAAATAATACCAAGAGATATGAGAAAAAGACTGAACCTGATTTATGAAGTTCTGCATAATATAGACACCGATTTCTATAAAATAAATAGCAAGGGTCTGCATTTTCTACTCTACTCCTTAGTTCATTTCTGATCACTTTTCCATTCCTGTTCCACATCTCAGATACAACAAACTATTTTCCTGATACTATACCTACAGAATTTGCTCTCACTGTCCAGGCCTTTGAACATGCTATCCCTATAATTTAGAACCATCTTCTAGCCCACTTCCCACCTGCAATCCTCACTTCACTAGAATGCTCAACTTCTGGGCTAGGCGACTGATGTGTACAGCATCCCGGTTAGGAACCTTTTCTGGTGCTTTCACATACCCAGGCACCAGTCCACTCATGACATTCATCACACACTTTTTTGCCTCCCCAACTAGGCTGAAAATCCCTCAAGGATGAAGGCCGTATCGTAAACAAGATAACGGGGCATTGAGCTTTGTAAATCTGGGATTTTGAGTTTAGGTTTTTTGTTTTATTTTGATGGTTTTGTGGGGGGGGGCGTTGTTGCTGTTTGGTTGGTTGGTTGTTTTGTTTTTGTTTTTTGTGGTACTGGCATTGAACCCAGGACCTTCACACTAAGCTATCTCTCCACCCAGCCTTTTTTCTTTTTTATCTTTTTTTTTTTTTTTTTTTTTTTTTTTTTTTTTTTTGAGACAGGGTCCCACGGGTGCAATTAAACAAACGATATCCTGTCATGACTCTCACCTTCAATGGGCTTTAAAATCCAGTTGAGCAAACAGGACACAGCCATAAAAATATCCAAGAGCCTACTAAGGACAATGAATGCTGGGGTAGTTAAGAAGAGTGAGCCCCCAGGGCAGCAGTAAATGGGAAAATTCAACCCTGACACAGATGAGAACATATTCATCCATTCACCAATACTTAGTGAACTTCTATTTTATGCCACACACTACTGAAGACACAAGAGACAGAGTAGTGAATAACAATAACAACAACAAAAAACATGGTTCCTGCTCTCAGAACTGACATTCCAGTGAAGGGAGGCAAGCAGACCAAAGAACACTTCAGAAAGGAATTCAGAAAAAGAAGCAAGGTTAGATGATGGCAAAGGTGTAGGGAAATTTCATACAGGGTGGTCGCAGAAGATTTCTATGCAAAAGCAACTTTTGTTTCATCCCTAGGGGTCAGCTGGAAATGTCTGGAGGCATTCTGGGGTTGTCCCAACTGCAGGTGAGATTCTTCTAGCTTTCCAGGGATGCAGTGAAACATCCAATACTGCTCTGGACAGTCCCTACAACAAAGAATGAATGACCCCAAAATGTTAATAGTGCAGGGTTGAAAGCTCTAATATAGGGAAACCATTCAGAGGACAGAGTAGCTCTCCAATCCCTATTCATGAAGTAGAACTACATGTAGAGTACAGAGAGTGGTGCTGTTGGAACCTACTGACCAAGGAAAGAAAGAAATGCAGGATGAGGTCTACTGGGAAGGCAGGGTCTCACACAGCCATACAGGCCATGCCTGGACTTAATGAAGCAGAGAAGAGGTGTGAGGGTCTTAAGGTTGAGCAAATGTTAAGAGACAGAAAAGAACAAATAGAAAAACAGTCTGGCTCAGAGGAAAAGCTGGCATCCAAGATGAGAAGATTCTATGACTAGAGAGGAGTCAGATGGTAAAGAGGACACAACTCCAGAATGAGGAGGCATGGACTATTCTTTAGTAAAAGAAGAGGCATTCTATTCAAGGAGATGAGCAAAACAGTATTTGTTGAAGCATAATCAGTTGATCATTTGTCAGATTGTTTAGCAAGGAAAGGGCGGTGAGAGCAGTTCATAAGTCACTTCAGGGCTGGGGATGTAGTGTAATGGTAGAGCACTTGCCTAGTGTGTGAGAGGCCCTGTATTCAGGCACCACCACTGCAAGGACAAAAAAAGCAATCATTGCAAAACCACACATGAAGTAAAAAGTAAGAGACTGAAAGAGAAGGCATGGAAGCAGGAGCTGACTAGATAAGGTGGCCCTTAGCACACCGCACATCTGGGCAGGGTGGGGTAGAAGTGTGGGGGTGTGTGTGTGTGTGTGTGTGTGTGTGTGTGCGCACGCGCATGCGCGTGGATGTGAAGCACACCGGATCCTCACTGCGAGGTGCTGCCATTGTCCTAGGACCCAAGTCCCAGAGACCCCTGAAAATAGCCCTAGTCTTTCCGATGCTAGTTTAGCTAAGAAAAATCCACAGGAACTGCTTACATAGAAGAAAATAAAACATTACAAGGACCACTATTAGCACTTGAATTTCAGGCAATAGAGTCCAAATTTAAAAGTCTCAGTTTTTTACAGATAGTTGCCCCTCAGTTTCATGTATCAGCAAGATCTGTGCCTAGACTTCCTAGGAAATTCAAAAAGAAAAGCCACTGTTTCTGCCTCCGGGAGCTCACAAATAGTTGTTCATACCTGAAAATAAGAGATAAGAAGGATGGCATGTGTGGACAGTTTTCTGATGACCTACAGAAACTGATAAAATACCCCTGGGAGGAGCTGGTTTGTATCTCCTTCCCCCAACACTCATCCGTTAAATTCCTAAAAATGTGATAGTATTTGGAGAGAGGGACTTTTAAAAGATAATTAAGGTAAAATGAGGTCATAGGAGTGGGCCTTAATGCAATATAACTGGCACATTTACAAAATGAGATTGGGACACTGGCAAACACAAAGGGAAGATTATGAAGACACAAGGAGATAACAGGCATCTACAAGCTATGGAGAGGCCTCAAATTAAAACAACCCTGCACACAACTTGATCTCATACTTCTAACCTCCAGAACTGTGGATTTAAATGAAGTTCATTGTTTTAAGCCACCCAATCTCTGCTATTTTGTTCCAGCAGCCCTAAGCAAACCAAAACAGCCCAAATTATCAACTCCTAGAACACAGCAGGCAGGAATGCTTTGTTTCCCTACATCTATTCATCATTGCTTTAAGCAAATTAGTACCTTTTTTTTTTTTTAAGTGTCTTTTTGAACTTTGCAAACATGCACAAGGGAAATCATAACCTAGAATTTTGAGACAACAACCTACTAGAGGAAGATACCAGGATAATTTACCTGCCTTGAAATTTGTAGGCAAGCTTTGAACTTCGAGACAATAAAGAATGAGCTTTAGTGAAGGTAAATTCTGGTGATTGTCGAAGAGCAGGTTTCTTGGCCTGGAAGCAGGAATCTGAGATGTTTACAACAGTGAGCACTGGGAGTTTATCTGAGAAAACAGATCAGAAGAAAACATGTCATGTGTTGCCTAGAGAAAGGGAGCCGTACAGACACAGTCTAAGGACCTCCTGAGATAGAAGACAGAAGCTAACTAATTCACCTTCAGCACCCAAGGTAGTTTTGCAGGGTGAGCTCAGAATTCGAGGATGGCCCTTTTCAATTCGACGGACAGCTGCCCAGCATTGTGGATGCGGACAAACAGGCAAGTCACAGATGGTTTCATCCCACTGGCTGTCATCTGGCAAATCCATGCCTATCGATGGTTTAGGACAAAGGCCAATCCTGCAGCTTTCTGAGAATCAATAGCCACATAATTAGGGAGTATTATTACACATTAGCCATCCAGTCTTTAATTTGGACTCAAATCTTAAAATATTTCTATTGAACCTATATAGGTACAGGTGGACACAAGATAAGTAAGTAGTAAAGCTCAATTGCCTAAGTATGAAAACATCTCACCATGAGATCAAATAGCAAGACTGAAAGCAAAACGATTTCAGGTCTCCTAATTTGCCATTTAATATCTGAATGACATGGGATTTAACCAAACCAAGCCTCAGTGTCCTCATTTGTACAATGAGCATAAACCTGCTTCAGTCATTATAAAAATTAGTTAATGGATATTAAAAGGTCAGACATATAGTTCAAAATAAATATTGGCATCCTTTTTCCCATGCATTAATCTTTAGGAAGTTATGCCACCATCTCTGAAAAGCTTTATCAAATTACAACCAATTAAGTCACATCACAGAAGTGCTTTAGATAATTCAAACCTTTGGAAGACAGACTTCATCGTTTCAATATGCTATAATTCTCAGGCAGGTGGGTAAAACAGCCACCAGCGATGAATGGATTTGTTCAAACACAACAGTTGATTTGCAGCTGTTTCAGGGACCATTAGCTTTTCATTTATCAGCTATATGGCCTTGGCCACGTTACAGTACTTCCCCTCTCTCAGCCTATTTCCTTATCAAGGGGAAAAAGGTACTTTCATATACAACAAGTACTCGATAAATATTATCTTTCCCTCTCTAAAGATGTTTTAGATGATCACTACCACCTTATCTCTAATGACCCCACCACCACTACTACAGTACTGGGATTGAATCTAGGGCCTTCACATCCAGCCCTTATAAAAATTTATTTTTTATTTTGAGACAGGATCTCACTAAGTCAATAAACTACCCAGGCTGGACTTGAATTTGCAGTCCTCCCGCCCCAGCCTCCTAGGGTGCAGGAATTGCAGGCAAGTAACACCACACCTGGCTTCTAATAACTTTTAGGAAACTGTCCACTTCTTTTTTCCTTTATGAAACCTTTACTGACTACCAAATATTGTATGTAAGAAGACTTGTTTGGAGCATGAAGAACAGCCCCAAGCAAACTCCATTTGTGTGTGTGTGTGTGTGTGTGTGTGTGTGTGTGTGGTATGGTACTGGGGACTGAAACCAGGATCTTTGCACTGAATTATATCCCAGGCCTTTTTTTTTTTTTTTTTTTTTTATTTGAGACAGAGTCTTGCTAAATTGTAAATTGCCAGGTTAGGCTTGAACTTGTGATCCTCTTTCTTCAACCTCAAGGAGTGCTGGGATTACAGGCTTATGCCACCCTCTCAGCTAAAACTCCCTGCTTTTTAATTTAGATTAAAGACAGCAAACCTAAGGCAAAGATACTGGCCTAGGATTGCATTTTTTACCCATGACTTGTTTAGTTTGGCCAGTACTTTAAGCCAGAATTTTAAAACTCCAAATTTCTGGCTCCTCTTAGAGATTTAAATGTCTGACAACCCTGGGCTCAGTTCCAACAAGACAGCAACTGGCTTAAGCCAAGTAGCTTCTGACATCTTTAAACTAGGCCTGTTCTATCCAAGTGCAGTTCCCCCACCAGAAGCAATAGTCTCTAACGTTAGCAGTTTCAGCTGCCATTTATATTTGCCCTGTTGTTCGTTCTTTTTTGTTGTTGTGGTTTTTTGTTTAAGATAAGAGTGTCTATGCAGTTCAGGCTGGCCTTGAACTCACTACGAAGCCCAGGCAGGCCTCAAACTCCCAGCGATTCTCCAGTGTCAACCTCTCCAGGGGTAGAACTACAGGTGTGTAACACCAAACCTGGCTGCCCTGTTGTTTTTTTCTAATAGGGAAATATTTCTCTGTAACTGTATTTCCATCCACAGCATAAAAGATGAGTCTTGAGACATGTCTCAAGGAAAAAAAAAGCAGCAGCATTAGTGCTCTTGGGAGTGAGAATTTCTACATAAGTACTATAAAATGAATGCAGTATAAACCTCAGCATGGTGACGCACACCATAATACCAGCGCTCTGGAGGCTAAAGCATAAGGATTGATGCCAGTTTGAGGCAAGCCTGGGCTACATAATAGTTCAAAGCCAGCCTGACCTACCCAACGAGAACCTGTCGCCAAAACAAGCAAACAAAAAATACTACTTACAACGCCACTGCAAAACCTTAATAATGATTTCCACAGGGAAATAAATATAATGAATTAATAAATAAATACAACTTTAGCAGGGGTTGTTTTGTAATGCGAATGTCGTGCTCAATTTCCTTACAAAACAGCTGCTTCTCACCCTTTAGTTACCTACCCAGCCCGAAATGAGCCCCGAGGTGTTATCAGGCACATCTTGATAATGCCAGCATTAGAGCTGTTAGCAAAATGATTCGCGCTGGAAAACAAAACAAAAAAACTCGGTAAAGCTATTCTTTAAATACTATTATTATAAAGTTATTAGGGGAGAAAAGATATGAACATTGAATTCACCAGAGTAGAAAAAAATTCCTTCCTTCATTTTGGACGAGGAAAAAAATCAAAACAAAGGTGGAAGAAGCCAACGCCTCAGGTCCGCAGATTCAGCGCGGATTGAAAACCTCGAGGTTTATAGAGACAGGCTAGTAATTTTGCCCCTCGCAGCGCCCGTTGGGGTTGAGCCCCGCCTCTTGTTCACAGGAGCCCCGCCCAACTAGTTTGCTCCTTTGCTTCCCTGAGAGCCGCTGTTCCGAGCCGTCGTCAAACAGCGGCGCAGAGCACGATGGGAAGCAGACGGAAGCCTCAGTGACTCATACTTCATTTGGTGAGGAAACGCGGCGGCAGTAATGGAATAAAGCAGAGAAATGAACATAAGGAGGAACATAGGGGCACAGTGGGACCAGGCAGAAGCCCCGGCGGGCCAAAACCATTGCAGCATGGAAAGTTTAGACTCACCGGCGTCTTGAGAAGGCGGGGCTGGGTAAAAGAGGAAGGCTATGACGCGCGAGGCACTGTGGGACACAGTGTGGGCAACGTGGGGCCGGACGGGTGCCTCGGAGGATCAGATCGTAGCGACGCGGGAAGTCTGGACGAGATAGCAGCCTGACGAGAAGGCCTGTGGCAGAGGACCCTCCGGCCCCTGCGGCCGCAATGGCGGAGAGGCCCGAGGACCTAAACCTGCCCAATGCCGTCATCACCAGGATCATCAAAGAGGCAGTGAGCTGCTCGGGCAGGCGGGTGGCCACGGGTGGACGAGAGGGCAGGAGGGAAGCGGGTCCTTGGGCGGGCAGCTTTCCACATCCCAGTTCTCCTCACAGCTCCCTGACGGTGTCAGCATCTCCAAGGAGGCCCGGAGCGCCATCTCCCGCGCTGCCAGCGTCTTTGTGCTGTACGCCACATCCTGGTGAGCGCGGCAGAGAAGTAAGGGAGGCACAGAGGCTCGGGGTTCGTGATCTGGAACCCACAGACCCCAATATATGTTTGCTGTCTCAGTGGGGAGAGATTCACGGCCTTTCTCCCGTTCTAATATGTCGTGAGACATTAAACTGCAGAATAACTGCGCAGCCTTTTTTTCTACAGAGAAGAGGACAATAAGCTTTGCATCTATGACATAGTAGGCTTTCCCACCCCACCCCTAGATGATCTTTTCTCACCAATACCACAAGGCAAAAAAATAATAATAATAATAGCAAAAATGGCTTTTGCTTTTATTTTTTCAGTGCCAACAACTTTGCAATGAAAGGGAAACGCAAGACACTCAATGCCAGTGATGTGCTCTCAGCCATGGAAGAGATGGAATTCCAGCGTTTCATTACCCCGTTAAAAGAAGCTCTGGAAGGTAACAGTCTCTTCAGTTTTCTAAACCATGTAGAAGATGATCATCCCGTGTGACCTGTTCATCTGGCCTTGAGGCTTTCCACTTTGAATCCTCTAAGTCTATTAAGCCAGTATTGGTTGTGACTCCACCGGGTTCAGCTTGCCCCACATCAAATCTCTTACTTCTCTCAGCTTTTACAATTATACAGTGGAGTTAGCTGCTGCAGTGTCTGGTGCCCTCTTCCAGCCCTGCCTCTTAACCCCCTCCTTCCTTACAGCATATAGGCGGGAGCAGAAAGGCAAGAAGGAGGCTTCAGAACAAAAGAAGAAGGACAAAGATAAAAAACCAGATTCAGAAGAGCAAGACAGGAGCAGGGAGGAGGAGAATGATGAAGATGAAGAGAGGCTGGAAGAAGAAGAACAGAATGAAGAGGAGGAAGTAGACAACTAACAGGGTGGGAAGACTGTGGCACTGTGGGAGCTCCCACTCTGAAACGTGGTACATGTGTATGTGAAGTTTTTCCCTGCTGGGCAGAGTAGTCTTGGGCACAAGAGCCTGGGAAGATCTCAATAAAAACTGACTATAATTATCATCAAAACCAGCGTTTCACCAACTCCGAGCATCTAAGTAGCAGAATCCTCTATTGTTTAATCGGTTTGAAGGTTATTACTTTTTGGCAAGAGGGATTCTGAACAGCTAATTAAATTAGCGATTTGTTATCTTGTTTACTTACCTGTATGGTTATATAGTTTTTTTGATCACCAGTCTTCCTGCTCCTCCAAAAAAGGAATAATAATTTCTGTCCTGCCTGCTGTGTTGCATCACAGAGGCAGTGAAGGCTCAGGAAAAATTAGGGCTTTGATCGTGAGCTTTTGATCCATATTTGATTTACAGTAGCTTACCAAGAATGATCACAATGGAGTGGGTATGGTGTCACATGCTTGTGATCCCAGCTGCTTGGGAGGCTGAAACAGGAGAACTGCAAGTTTTGAGCCCAACTTGAGCAACTCAGTGAGACCCTGTAACCACTCCCCCCCCACAAAAAAAGATAAAAGAGACTGGGTATGTAGCTCAGCACTCCCACTGAACTGTTTTGGGTTTTTTTTGTTATGTTTTTTGTTTGTTTGTTTTTTTAAAGATAGTCTGTTCTATGGTTTCTTCACTTGAGAGCATTAATTAAATTCTGGTTTCTCTAAACCTACTTGGCTTGTGGCCCTTCTGTATTTCCTTTAGGCATCCGACCTGCTAGGGTGGCTGTGCTCTGGGCATAGTATGCTCTTAAATTAGCAATATAGATTGGAAGTTGACAGACAAGGGATTTACAGAACAGATGGCTTAATCTTAGGTTTACCTCACCCTTGCTGTCCTTGTACTTTAGGATTTATTGTTGCCTCCTGGAAGGTGTAAAATCCCAGGCTTTCTCTTATTATGTCCATCCCTCAGACTTGTGGCTATGGTTTTTAATTTTTTTCCTGCCAGGTTCCAGGCTTTACTTCATCTAACCACTTTTTCCTTCTGTGCTTCTTTCTATTTCTTTTCTGCCTCTCCTGCTTCCCATTCAGACTTTCTCTCCCCACCCCCTTTTTTTTTCTGTTTTTTGTTTTTTTTTTTTTTTTTTTGGTACCAGGGATTGAACTTGGGTCCCTGCAATGCAGGCGGAACCACTGAGCTAAATCCCTGGCCCCCTCGCCCCCTTTCATTCACTTCATCTACAAATCTAGTAGCTGGATACCTACTCAATGTCCCAAAATGCAGGTTCCTAGTTCCTTAGTTCTAATCCATGTCTTAAAAATGATTTTGTGAAACTCCTCTGAATATTGAGAAAGATCTGATGGTGCTCAGGAATCTAACCCCCTAGACCAACTATTCCCTTGAACTGTTTCTAAAGTGTTTGTTGGCTTTTCTTAGCCTTTTTCTTTTTCTATTCAGTGTTCCAGGCACCTCTTTGTCACAGTTGAGTGCTCGGGATTTGACAGGTAGGAAGTACAGTGTAGTTTGACTCCGTTAACTGGTTAAATGAATACAGTGAAAATTTTGTTTATAAATGACTGACCACTGTTGAGATTTTAATGCTTTGTACAAATAAAGAATTCTTGTTTAAAGTGAGGCCTCATAAATATATAGTGATAAGAGTATGCTTTTGGAGAGTACCCACTGATTAACGCCCTGCACAGTATTTGGGGGTGTGCCCTGTGCTAGACCTTTGTAAACATGGAGTCCTGCATCACCTGGAATGACCAGCAGATGCTGCTATTAAACCATAGCAAGATTCTGGTGGTCCTGGGCACCCTGTGGTGGTACTACGTTGTCCACACCTTCATTTAATGAGCCTCCCCTGTGCTGGCGTTGTTGTCAATGTTTTTTAAGTATTAATTCATAAACGCACTGAAACAGTATTTCTGTTATTTCTATTATCAATTAACCACAAGTATGTATTACCTATCTATATAGCTCCTGCAAATCAAATTTACAATGACATTTCACAAAGATACAACCCCTCTGGTCACTTGATCTAATGGTTTTTTCCTCCGCAGCAGGAACATCCTTTTTCTTTTTGGAACATCCTTTCTTAGTTCCCAAGAGCACCACTGAAGGCTAAGTGCTCAAGGCCTTTCTAAACTCCTATGGCTTCCTTTGAGCTCAGTTTCCTGCCTCATCTCTGCTTCCCCTAGCTACGTCTGTGTTCTGCTTGCCAAATGGATCTTCCTGGATCACAGCTGTATTACAGTCCCTCCCTGTTCCTTGTGAAATCCAATCCATACTTAGCCTTGTTATTCAAAACCTTCAAAGGAAGGCTTACCCTATCATCTATTTTAATCTACTTTCCAAAATAAGGCCATATTGCCAGGCTTGGTGGTACACGCCTGCAATCCCAGCACTCGGGAGGCTGAGGCAGGAAGATCGCTGTGAGTTCAAGACCAGCCTGGGCTACATAGTGAGCTCCAGGTCAGTCTCAACTACGTAGTGAGACACTATCTCAAAAAAAACCAAGAAAAACGAAAACAAAATAAGGCTGTATACATTCCAATCGAGAATGTATCCCAAAAAAAGGCAGGCGTGGTAGGTCACCTGTAATCCCAGCACTCGGGAAGCTGAGGCAGGAGAATTGCTGCCAGTTCAAGGCCAACTTGAACTACACAGCTAGATGCTGTATCAAAAAATAAAGTGAAACAAAAAGAATGGATCCCAAAAAATTACCTTCCTTATGGTTTGAGTTTATCTTACCCTATTAATCCCCCAAAGTTAACTTCCTAAGAAAAAGATTTTCCTGTTGGGTGTAGTGGTGCACTCCTGTAATAACAGAAGTCTGGATAGGGTTGTACGTTTGAGCCCAGCCTAGGCAATTGAGCAAAATTGTGTGTCAAAATTTTTAAATGGCTGAAGATGTACAAACAGTAAATGTTTAAAATATTTTATTACAGTAAAAGACATTGCCATTAATTCCCCTTAAAATAGTCATCGTTCTTGCTACTTTCTGAAGCAAGTCCTCTTTGGTGAGTGTGTAATCAGAACTACAGTGAATGCTGCTGTGGATACCAATGGAAAAGCAAGCTTCTAAAAAACATTACAGTAACCTTATCTACCTTGTTCACTGGATATGACACTGTGTGACTTCTCGCTCTTGCTCAAAGTCAAAATGACCATAAAAGGTAAACTTTTTGACATCAGGACATTGAGGCAGGCATGACAGGGCAACTAAAAAGACAGTCAATGAAAGGACTTCCAGAACTGCTGCAAAAAGTGGCAGGAATGAAGGAGTGTGTTAGAAGCAAGGGGACTTAATGGCACTGTGTCTGCTGTAATAATTTCTTCTTTATTTATACACTGATCATACTTCAGAGGCCAGTGCAAAGGCCGAGTCCAATCCTCAATACTGTAAAATTTTTAAAAAGTGTCCCGAAGGAGGTGACTATAATTTAAAAGTACTATTTTTTGTTTTTGTTGCTATTTGAGACAGGGTCTTGCTATGTATCCCATGCTGGTCTTGAATTCACTGTATGTACCCACTCTGGTCTAGAATTTACAGTGATCCTCCTGCCTCGGCCTCCCAACTGTTGGTATTAGGTGTATGCCACCATGTCCTGCTGAAAACTACAGAATTTTAGCAACTAGGAATAATCTTTGAGATCATCAGTTTTTCCCAGCCAGGCTACTTCTTTTCATATTTTCTGAAGCATGGCCCTGTATGCCCAGAGATTGTGATATGTGGATCTGGAAGATTTAAGAGGGTTCTGTCATAACCCATTCAAAACTACTTTTGAGGTCTGGCCCCCTATTTTTACCACTGGGAAATTAAGACTCTTCAGAGAAAAATGTTTGGTGAGGATCTTAACACAAATTTATGAGATCTGAGATTGTATCTCAGTGTCATTTAGTCGTTTCCTTTTTGTTTTGTTTTTGTTTTGGGGGTTTATTTTTGTTTTTCTGAGCACGGTTTTGTAATCTGGACTGGCCTTGAATTATGTAGTGGCCTGGCCGCAGACTGACATGAAATTCGCCGAAGATAAATCATTTCATGTGCTTAACCCATGTAGCAGTTACTCCTGTTGCCTGGGCCACCCCGGCCATTGCAACCACCAGTTTTGCTCTGTCTCATTTCAGACCCCATTAACCTCACCAGATGCCTCTCATCCCTACACATAACTGCCCCACGCCCCTCAGACCTTTGGTCAGCTCTCATTGAACCCATCAAAGTCAGGTCCCAGTCAAACTTGGAGAGTTTATTTTTAATCCCACGTGTATTACATCACATCACCCAACCCATGGCGCAGAGTAGGCCCTGGGTAATCAATTCCACCGGAATCAGCCTTGTCTAAAAACATGGAAGACAGTCTGATGCTGAACTCAAGAACTTTGAAACGTTCAGTCCACCAAAATGGACTTGGGATTCTGTGAAGCACGAGGGTGTTGTTCTAACGGCCTTGACATCCAGTTGTTCTTTGAGCAGATGAACTGGAGCCCAGCTCGCGGGAGACTGGGAAGAGAACTGTAAAGTGAACCCAGGGGCAAAATTCGGGCTGCACCAGCTCCGAGACAAGTTCACCCGCCAGGTCCCCTCGGGAGAGGTTCCTGTGCCCCCACGTGGGGTCTCTCCGGCCTTCCCACGTCTGGGAGGGGCGGGCTCTCCAGCCCCTCCGCGCACTTGATTGGCCAGGCCTCTAATCAGACAGACACTGCCCCACCGCGGCCGAGGCCAGGCTGACGCTCACTCACTGAGAAGGCCAGCTGGGGGCGTGGCCCGCCGGGGCGGACGGGGGGGAGGTGCTTCCGGGTG
>NW_022900948.1:29641758-29662106 GCF_012274545.1 Fukomys damarensis | reverse complement strand
GCAAAGAAGCAGGTGAGCGGGGACGGACTCTGGGACACGGCGGGCTTGGAGGGCGGCTCCAGGCAAGGCGGGCTATTGCACCAGAGTCCCTACTCCCCAGATTGTGCTTTGCGCCTGGAGCGCTGGCGCTTCACCGGGGCACCGGGTTCCCACGGGCGTCTGTTTGGACGAGCTCTTGTGACGGCCGGCTTTGGAGGCCCGAGTCCGGGGTTCCGTGCCTCCTGCCAGGGCCCACCCCCGCGAAGACCGCGAGGCAGTTGCGTGAGTGCGGAGCCAACGGTGCCTCACAAACTCCCGGAGGGAGGTGGAAACAATGAGAGCCGCTGGTGCTGGGCGCTGCTGTCTCGACCATTCATTCCTTACAACAGCCCATTGAGGTCGCTTCAGATCTCCGTTTACCAGATGGGGAAACTGAGGTCAGGGGGCTGGAAAGTGACAGAACCAGGATTTGTGCCCGCATCTGTCAAACTCCAGATCCCTCACACTTAACCACTCTGCTACCAGGGGCAGCCAGATCTAGTGACAAGTCTACTCCTTCTCTTCCTCCTTACTTCTTCATCTGGAGCTGTTAAACCCGTAATCTGCTGGAAAGAAATTTTCAGATCCTTCCTTACAGTACTAGGATCATGGTGGACCTTGAGGACTGGGGTGCTGCAGACCTGAATTCAAGCTCAGATTTGCAAATAACCTGCTGCATGATGCCTGTTTTCAATGTTTTTTCATTTGATTTATTCAGCAAGCTTTAAGATGCCTCTTAGCCTGCATGTTCTAGGAATCTTAGAAAAGGTAGCCTTTCCTGGCTCCAAATGTCTTAAGCCCAGCAGAGAGTGGGTCTTCAAAAACCCTAAGACCAGGCTGCGTTCTCATTCTTTTATATCTTTTACTTACTTTTGCAGTGCTGGGGAATGAATGCAGGGTCTTTGTACTGAATTAACATCTCTAACTCTTTTTTTTTTTTTTTTTTTTTTTTTTGAGCCCGTCTAAGTCACTGAGTTGCCCAGACTGGGCTCAAATTTATGGTCTTCCTTCCTCAGCTTTTTTAGAGCACTAGGATTACAGGCATCCACCAGGCACCATCACAGCTTCATTCCCTAATCCTGTATCTAGCACTGCTTCAGGAGGACAGGCACAAAGTAGATATTCAGGAAATACAGCTTATGGAACAGGCAGCCTATCAGTCCCTTTTCAGAACTACCTGATAGCTGATGTCCTGGGGCTCTGGATTTCTCAAGCTGGCCCTTCTACCTAGCTGGCCCTCCCTCCTGCCTGCCTGCCTGCTCTCCAGTTAGTGCAGAGTCTGCCAAACTTGGCACCAGCTCCCCACCCTCTGTGCCAAGAGCTCAGCCTCTGGAATCTCAGTGGAGCGCAGCCTGGAAGCCTTGAGCCCTGCAGATCTTCCTCCACCCCTTCTAGTGGCTGCTGTCAGGGACCAAGTTAAGTCACTTCCACGTTAGGGATGTTGCCCCTCACAATAAACCTTAAAAGCTGTCCTTCAATATCCTTTCTTCCATGAAGCTGTCCTTGACTCCCGGAGATACAGATTCCTCCCACAGCACCTGGGCCCCTTTCTACTCTTGCGTCATGTGTCAGCCCACAGGATTCTTTCCTGGGTATTTCATAAGATGCATAATCCTATGCCTGGAGATCTCATTGCAGCCCAGCCCTGCTCGGTACTGAAAAGTAGCTACAGGTTTAATGTATGGCTACTTGGTGCCAGACCCGTAACCCATCCCTATCTCTGATCTTCTCCACAGCCTTGCAAATTTGATAGTATCAACCCATTTCATAGATTATAAAATGAAGGCTCTGAAAAGGTCACTAGCCTCACCCAAAGTCACAAGCAGAGCAGACAAAACCCACGACCAACCCTGAAACGTGGTGCTTTCTATACCACCCTGTACTGCTTGCCAGCAAAGCTAACCTGTTCTAATGTGTTGAGCAGCTATGCTGGACCTCATGGTCGCTTTTCCTTGTAAGGCTGCAATGTAAAATTTGAAGTGAGTTTTACAAGCTCCTTTAATTTGGAAGAGGTGATCTCCCAGCATGTGGAAATGTGGAGTTCTCAGAAAGCAAGACCCTCGCCTCAATTTGGCCCTGGAAAACAGAGATGCAACTTTGGGCCCTTTCCTACTGCACAAGTGTTTACTAAGTGCCTGTTGTAACCCACTGACTCTGGTAAAGGTCACAGCGAACTGGGTTGGAAGCCAGGAGCCTCAGGCTCAGTTCCTTGCTTTGGACCTCACTCACTGTGTAATGTTGCTAAGTCCCTTGGCCTCTCAGGTACCCCACTGTCCACATTAAGAGGTAAGAGATTACATAGGATGGATGATTTCAGCTTTTTAATTCTTCTAGCACTGACACAGTCAAATCTCAATCAAATTTTGCAATCAAGTCTCTTTCTGACTCCCAAAACAACAAACCATGTCAAAGTGGAACTGCTCTCAGGAGCCCCACACACTTTTACCTCCATACCTCTCCCAGACTGCTGAGGAAAACTTCGATAGCCTATTGCAAGGTGACCTGCCAGTTGCTTGTGATAGAAAATAATAGTTGCTCCCTCAGCTGCCTCAGGGAGACCAGGAATTGAGGCCAGTGGAATGCAGCTAAGGATTCCAGAAGCCAGAGGCCTGTTACAAAGATTGTCCTTGGGGAGATGAATCAGACATGTGGGCCTGGCTTCAGAATTTGCCAGCTCTACAGAATGACCCTGAGGAAGTCACATAACCTTCTGAGCCTCCATTTCCTGATCACTGAAAGTTAGGACAATTTAAGTACCTGACTCCTAATAAACTCCATATGTTTTTCTGTTTCTTCTCTCTCTCCAGTACCCAAAGCACGGGGTATAGATACCTACTGAATCACATGTTTACCAGTAATATGGAGAACAATACGTAAAACCCTGCATTTGGAGTCTAGAACAAATTGTAATTCCGGCTCAGTCACTAGTCTGTGGTCTTAGGCAAGTTACTTAACCCCTCTTAGCTTAGTTAACTCCTGGCAGATATGAAAGCAGAATCTTGCACAAAATGGGCAGACAGGACCTCCTATCTGCCAAGTGATGGGGAGCTGCGACGTCTCTGGGAGGCCTGGCCCACCCAGGGGTGTGGGGATAGGGTGGGTCTCTCTGTGGCTCCTGATAATCCAAAGCCCGCCAAGCAGGAAGGTGGGATAAGATGGGCCCCGGAGCTGGGTGGAAGGAAACCAAAGGAGGCCAGAGAGAGGACAGAAAGGCAGCACCAGCAAACTGAATGAAGGATCCCCAGGGTTCTAGTCCTGCTGTTTTACTTTCTAACATGCTGTGTGACCGATAAGTCCCTGCTCCCTCTGGGCCTTAAGGTCTATTTGTACAAGGAGCAATTAATTGCACTTGAGCCTGCCAGCCCTCGCTTTCTGTGGCTCCTTTTCTCCTCTTCCTACTTGGCTACTAAGTGTTCCACCAGGCACCTGCAAAAGGAAATGTCTGAAGGGAAGCGCTTGCCTCTTCTCCAGGGTGTTTCCCACCGCCCTCTTCCTGCCCTGTCCCCATCTCTGCTGTGGAGACTCTTGGCTGCTTTGAGGCGGCCTTTCCTTTACCACCCCCTCGTCTCCTCCTCCCCGCAGCCGCTGTGCTCTTCTGCTTCCGGTCTGCTCTGCTCAGTCACAAGATCTGTCTTCCTAAAGCCAGACTTTGAGCAGGCTGCGCTGTGCTCCAAAACTTCCCTGGCCTCAGTCCCCTGTTTGTCCCTTACCGTCCATCGACCATGTGCCTCCATTGCCTCCTCTGGTCCTTGGCACAGCCCAGAGCCATCCTCTGGCCCCTTTCTTCCCTTTCTGAGGAAACACTGACCTTTGGCCTTGCCAGGTCGAACCCATGCATCGTGCAAGACCAAACTCACGCCCTGTCTTCAACAAGCCCCTCCTGCCGTCCTAATGCACACTGGAACCTTGGCTCGTATGTGGCTGGTTCCTCTGCTCTGAGGTGCACTGTCACCGTCTCAGAGGCTTGACGTGTCAAGTTGAGGCAGTGAAAGTGCCTAGTATGGCCTTCGCACAAGAGGTACCAAGAAACATGTGAATTCCCTACTTCCTTATGTCTTGTATCACTTATAGCTGGGTGTGATGGTGCATGCTTGTAAGCCCAGCCCTTAGGAGGCTGAGGCAGGAGGATTGCAGTCTGGGCTACATCATGAGTTCAAAGCCAGCCTGAATTACATAGCAAAACTGTCTCAAAAAAGAAAAGCATCACTTATTTGGCATGTAGGGCTTATTGTCTTTTACTTCATATAATTAAATATTTACTGTGTGCCGGAGTCCACATGTGGGCAGAGTGAGGTGGGGAGCCAAAGATGAACTCATCCCAAACCCTGCCCTGTGGACTCCTCTCCTGGCAAGAGAGAGATAAGACAGTCCACAGAGACCTGCTGTGTAAGAGATTGCAACGTGTGGGCAAGCAGACAGCCTCAGTGGGAAAGGGAAGCAGAAACTTGTAGACCTGGCGTGGGAGGCTTTGGAGAGAGCCTAGCCTGCTGGGTGAAGGACAAGGGGCCACCACAGAGCAGCAGGGCGAAGCTCTGTGGGGCTGCAGAAGAGCTTTCGTGGCTCCGGGGGAAGGGTGCCTGGGTGTCCCTCTGGCTGGCATCCACGTGCTGTTTTATCCTGTTGGAGTGTGTGGTGCCTGATGGGAAATCCGTGCACCCAAGTGCTCTACGCTCCGGGTAGACTTGTTGGGAGTTTTCCTTCCGCTCATCTGGACTTTTGTCATAGAATAAACATAGTTAAATGTGACGAGGTCAGCACTTATCCAGGTGTGCATAGAGAAGGAAGGATTGGTTCTTTTGTTTCTGGTCAGTCCACTGAGTCTTTGATAAAATTTGATGAAAATAATTATTAGAAAATTGTCTTTTTCCCTCATTATGAGGATCAAACACGGGCTCTCTACCACTGAGCTACATTTCCAGCACCTTCCTTCTTCCTTCCTTTCTTTCTTTTTCTTTTCTTTGGCGGGGGGTAGAAGGGATTGAACTCAGGACCTTGTGCTTGTGAGCCTGGCGGCAGTACCACCTAGTTTAAATCCCTGGCCTCTCTTTCTTTCTTGAGGTAGGGTCTCACTAAGTTGTCCAGACTGCCCTTGGATTTGTGGTGCTCCTGTCTGAGCCTCCCAAATGATGAGATTACAGGCATGTATTATCATACATATCCCAGCATCATATTTTCAAATGGCTGTCATAGCCACTTGTGGTGGCGCACACCTGTAATCCCCGCATTTGGGAGGCTGAGACAGGAGGAGCGCCATGAATTTGAGGCCAGTCTGAGCTACATGGTGAGTTTAAGACCAGCCTGAACTACATAGCGAGACCCTGTCTCAAAACAAATAAGCCCCCAGGGATTTAGCTTAGTGGCACCACAAGGTTCTGAGTTCAGTTCCCAGTACTGGGTGGGTGGGGGACCCAAAAATAAGTAAAATTGTAAAATAAAAATAGCAGTCATAAAAATCTGGATGTTGTGGTGCATACCTGTAATCCCAGTACTCTGGAAGACTGAGGCGGGAGCATCACAACTTCAAGTCTAGCTTGTGCAACTTCGTGACTGAAACCCTGTTGTGAGACAAAACAATTTTAAAGGGTTAGAGATGTAGCTCAGCGTGAAGCCCCTGGTTCAATCCAGTAAAATAAATCCATAAAGTAAAAGGACAGTCATCCAAACCACAAGCCCAAATGTTATCTTATTAGATTCAAATTGTGAAGAAGCTTCTGAAAACACCCTTGCATTTCTCTTCTCACCTGGTCGCAGCCAGCAGGATGAACCCCAGGTTGGGGGGCACCTGGGGTAGCTGTCTTCCAGTTGTGACCATCTCTGGGGACAAGGACCATGTCTCGTCTTCTCCTGTCCCCCTGTAGAGCTAAGCACACAGCAGATGCCTCAGAAACCTATCTTCAGCCAGCAGGCTGTCTCAAGCCCCGCCATGCAGCCCCAGTCTGTTCTGCACAGCGGCTACTTCCACCCTCTGCTTCGGACCTGGCAGGCTGCCGCCACCACCCTCAATGCCTCCAACCTCATCTACCCCATCTTTGTCACGTGAGTCCCCCCGGAATGGGCCAGGGCTGTAATGTGCCGGGTGAGGGAGGGGTGTGCCTGGAGCAGCTTCAGTATTGCTAGGGGATGAGGATTACATTCGGCTATCACCTGGAAACTCCAGGTATTGGCCTCCTGGTTAAGGATGGCAGTCTTAGGAACAGTGAGACGACCTCAGTCATGCAATCTGTAAACTACAAAGAATTGCTCTTATCTGACACTCTGAGCTTTTTCGATAAAGCACCAGCAGAAGCCATATCCCTGAATCCCAGCACTCAGGAGGCTGAGGCAGGAGGATCGCTGTGAGTTCGAGACCAGCCTGGGCTACATAGTGAGTTCCAGGTCAGTCTCAACTCCATAGTGAGACCCTGTCTCAAAACAAACTAACAAACAAAAAAGAATGATCGTGAGTACTGTATACTCACTTGGCTGCTACGCGAAGCTCCTATACAACATTATCTCATTCAGTCAGGCAGCATTCGTATGAGGAAGAAGTAGATATTGTCCCCTAGAACATCAGCTTCATGAAGGCAGGGATAATGTGCCATCTGTACCTAGACATTACCTGGCACATAAGTCTCAGTAACTTTTTGTTGAATGAATGAACCCATCAGAGGTCCAGGTAAAGGGTCTGGTGCCCAGAGAGATAATCCAGAGCCACCATTGAGAAAGTACCTTGAGTAGGAAGCCAGGACCTGTAGACTTCAGAGTTCAAGTTCTTAACTCCTTACCTTCTCCCTGTGGTTACTGTTGTTTTAATGTAGTTGCTCTCATTGTCACTGTTACTCTTGTTCCTGTTACTATTTCAGGCCCTGGGCTTGGCCAGGCAAGGGAGCCAGACATTCGATCCCATCCCCCTCCTACCCTCTCCACTCCCATATTCCTTCCCAGCCTCCCAGCCATCCCTCACAGTCACCCCTTCACCAGCCCTTCCCACAGCCATCAGTGCCCGCCCCCCTACTCTTGCAGGGATGTTCCTGATGATGTCCAGCCCATCGCCAGCCTCCCAGGAGTGGCCAGGTAGGAGGTGCGGAGGGGAGGGCAAGGGGTTAGAGGAGAGAGAGATTTTGCAGGTGGAAATGGAAGGTCTGGAGAGGCGAACTTCAACTCAGTAGAGAGAAGGGTGTCCCGGGGACCAAAGCTGTTGCCCTGCAGAGGAGGCAGCCTCATGAAGTAACAAGCGCCCGTCACTAGAGTGCCCTTGCAGATGGGAGCTGGACTAGAGCTGGAATTCAGGAGGAGGAGCCTGCCACAGCCACTCCATAGCCCTGCTGCTTGTGGCCTCGGCTTCCCACCTGTTTGGTGGATGCCTTCGCTTCCCTGCCCCCACACTGTGGCACTTGTACCCTCCTGGTGCCACATGCAGCTTGGCTCTTAGCAGAAGCACACTGGAGGGACCAGAGAGTCTGCCTTCCTTCAGCCCCATTCCTTGTCCCCTCCCAGGTACGGTGTGAACCGGCTGGAAGAGATGCTGAGGCCTCTGGTAGAAGACGGCCTACGTTGTGTCCTCATCTTTGGGGTCCCCAGCAGAGTTCCCAAGGTGAAGAATCACAGGAAGCTTAAGAAGAGCGGCTGGGAAAGGGTGGACCAAGGTTCCACACTGACCATGTCCTTATTCCCACCTTGTGCTGGCCCTGGGGCCGTGCCAAAATGGCCATAGTCTTTATTCCTAAGACAGTACCTATGTAGTATCAGGAAAGTACATAGGCTGAGATACCCTGACTGAGTAAGCCGGTCCTCTTTCTGCAAATGGGGATGATCCTCTGCACTCTCTCATCCAGGGGCTGCAACGGTGATAAAAGGAGGGGGCGGGGGCTACACTCTGCAATGGCAGCCACCATGCCTTCCCCAAGACTCACGTAACAGGCACACCGCTTTGTCCTCCTTTCCCGGCCCCTAGGATGAGTGGGGTTCTGCAGCTGACTCTGAGGAATCCCCAGCTATTGAGGCCATTCATCTGTTGAGGAAGACTTTCCCCAACCTTCTGGTGGCCTGTGACGTCTGCTTATGCCCCTACACCTCCCATGGTCACTGTGGTGAGATCTGTCCCTCCTGCCAACCCTGCTGCCACCCACACCCACTGCCTGTTCTCCCCGGGGGCCACCAGGCAGAGCCCAAGAAGCTCCCTGACACCCAGCCATCTTGCTTCGCAGGGCTCTTGGGTGAGAATGGGGCATTCCGGGCTGAGGAGAGCCGCCAGCGGCTGGCAGAGGTGGCACTGGCCTATGCCAAGGCTGGTGAGTGAGTCCCCGGCACACATGGGCGTCTCTGGGTCAAAGAGGTGATAGAATGGGTGGTAGGAGGGTCCCAGAGTTCTGAAGGCCCCCCTCTGCCCCTCAGGATGTCAGGTAGTAGCCCCGTCGGACATGATGGATGGACGCGTGGGAGCCATCAAGGAAGCTCTTATGGCACATGGACTTGGCAACAGGGTATGGGTGGGGAGTGCAGGGAGGGATGTGGGGCGGGGAGGAGAGAGCTTGGAACATCCCTGTCCCCATAAGTGTCAAGAACTGGAGAACTGAGGATAGTGCTAGATGAGGCCTTTGGGACCCATCTCAACCTCTGCACCTCAGATGAAGTCGAGGCCAAATGCTCCAGCGACACTGGGGTATAGGCACTCTGTTTCTTTCCCCTTTCCACATCAGCCTGTGACTGACCTTCCTTGTTTCCCCATAGGTATCAGTGATGAGCTATAGTGCCAAATTTGCTTCCTGTTTCTATGGGCCTTTCCGGTACGTGGGACTGGGCAAGGGTCTGCTGTTAAATCCTAGGTCCATTAGCCCAAAGCTGGAGCCCACTCTGAGACTCTGCTTCACAGGGATGCAGCCCAGTCAAGCCCAGCCTTTGGAGACCGCCGCTGCTACCAGCTGCCCCCCGGAGCCCGGGGCCTGGCCCTCCGTGCAGTGGTGAGTGACCAGGGCCTGAGCCCCGCAGCCCACACTTCTGCCCCCCACCTTCCGGGTGCTGCCCACACTTTACACACATCCTTTAGGACCGGGATGTACAGGAGGGAGCTGACATGCTGATGGTGAAGCCAGGAATGCCCTACCTGGACATTGTACGGGAGGTGAAGGACAAGGTGAGCACAGAGAGAGACAAGGGGCTCAGAGAGCTGGGAGAGTTTATCTGAGGCTGCTGGACCTTGGGTTGTAGGACTCTGGAAACTCAGTGTTTGAAGCAGTCTGTCTGCAACTAGGAGCTCTCCACTCCTGGCCCAAGCCTGCCTTGGAGGCCATTGCTTGCAGGAGCCTTCAAACAGCCCTGGGTGAACAGTTCTAGATCAGGGTTGGCTACCAGCAGCGGTGACTCTGGATGACTCACAATAGTCACCGATTGGGCAGGGAGAAGTGGGTACTCACGGTGCACACCCACCTTCCCTTGCAACCTCTGTGCCCATCACTGCCCCCTGCAGTACCGCGAGCTCCCCCTTGCTGTGTACCACGTGTCTGGAGAATTTGCCATGTTTTGGCACGGAGCCCAGGCCGGGGCATTTGATCTCAAGGCTGCTGTGCTGGAAGCCATGACCGCCTTCCGCAGAGCAGGTAAGCAGATGGGTGGGGTTGTCACCTGCGCCACAGGGACTGAGGTGTACTCTGCCCAGATAAGAAAACAAAGTCACAAGACAGCCTGAACCTGGTATCTAGACAGATACAGAATGAGGAAGGAATTTGGAAGGACAGAACTTGGAAGAGCAACAATTACTTTTTGGTTGTGAGAATTTAAGCCAGCCACTTCTCTCAACCTGAGGGTCGAGGTCTTATGCGCAATTGCGTATGCTGTCACCATAGATGGGAGGTTTGGTTAGCATAGCACAACGTCCTGGTCAGCAGGGTGGGCTGCAGCCTTGGGCTACCGAGCCCAATTTAACAGCAGGCCCCTGCCCATCCCCACTTACTGGAAAGGCCCACAGGGAAGCAAATCATTGGTATCAGTGGTAGCTATGGGAAGACAGTGGGGGTCTAAGGCTCCAGCAGCATTTCCAGATGCTCCAGGCTGATAGGGCAGGGAGAGAAAAGACTTTAGATAGGAAGCTGAGTGCCTGTATTAGACTTCGCCATACCAGCATGAGAAGGGAATGGGCAGTTTCCTGTTTCCCTACTGGGCATTTCATACATTGGCAAGCCGAGGCCTAGAAAGAGAGAATTACTTACGCAAGGTCCAGAGCTGCAACCCCACAGGCTGTGCCTCTCCACAGTGGCCTTCCCTTCCTGGCCTCTACTCCCAGAAGGTATAGCCATCAGCTGACACCCTCCTGTGCCCTGCTCCCCGCTTCTTCCCAACACAGGTGCCGACGTCATCATCACCTACTACACGCCTCAGCTGCTGAAGTGGCTGAAGGAGGAATGACAGAGAGAGAGATACCCAAGAACCAGAACTTGAGAAAGCTCCCAGGGCCTTGACAGAGTGAAAACCAAAGTAAATACTGCTGTTAGAACTGTGCACTGCGCCCTCTTCCTGCTCCCATGCTGGTGGGGACCCAGTGCCCACCAAACCTGGCTGGTTTCTGCTACCGTGCTCATCTCCCACTTGCAGCCACTTCCTCGAGAGCTCCCCAGGCTTCCCTGTGACTGGCCCTGCTCAGCCATGAGGCCTCTTCACCCCTGGCTCTCTCTGGTGTGTTTTCAGCTTGGCAGCTATTAAGAGTCCCCGTGCAGGCTTGATGGGGCCTGGAGAGGTGCTTGGAGGATTGGGCAAGAGGAGAGTAGTTGACTATGGATCCTAAGAAGCTTTGGGAAGCCTGGGACCTCTAGTAGCAGTATTAGGTGCAGGTTTGAGGCCTAGCTTGATGACCCTGGTTTAGAGTTGAGGTGTGCCACAGTTCCTTGGGAAACTGTTTTCCCCACTGGCCAGTGATCCCAGGCTGCCTGAGATTTCCTGTTTTTCTTTGAGCCAAGATCCAGAGAAGAATTAATGAGGATCAAAATCCAGGAGGTCTGGGGATTTAGCTTAGCAGCACTGCACGTGCCTTGCAAGTGCAAGGTCCTGAGTTCATTCCCCGGTACCAAAAAAAAAAAAAAAAAAAAATTCAGGAACAAAGAAATCCCTGATGGCTGGAGATGCCACCTCCAAAAAGCACCCCCCCACACACACACAGTACAGGAGACTGAACCCAGGGATTTTGCACTGATCTGCATCCTCAGCCATTTTTAAATTTTTATTCTGAGACAGGTCTGAGAGTCGCTAAATTGTCCAGGCTTGGCTCAAACTTCAGTTTTATAATCTTTGCTTCAGCCTCACAGTGTGCTGACATGTGCCACCATGCCTGGCTCCCCCCACCTCTTTTTTTTTTTTTTTTTTTGGTACTAAGGTTTAAGCCCAGGGGCTTGTGCATAGAAGGCAAGCTCCCCACCACTGAGCCACATTCCAACCCTTTTTAAAATTTTATTTTGAGGCAGTCTTGCTAAGTTGCCCAGGCTGGCCTCGAACTCATAATCCCTTTTCCTCAACTTCCCAAATACTGTAGCTAGGATTATAGGCATGAGCCACCACCCTGGCCAAAAAGGCTTTTTATTCACAAGATATTTCTGGAGAACCTCTTCTCTGTGTCCAGGTGCATTCTGGGTGCTGGGGATACAGTAGGACAGGCCATAACTTGTCACTTTATTGAATGTATACAAAGAGAAGGGGTGAGGCAGATAAAACAGACATAGCACTGACAATCAGGTGTGATGGTGCACGTCTGTAATCTCAGCACTCGGGAGGCTGAGGCAGGAGAACTGCCACAAGTTCAGGGCCAGCCTGCACTACATAGTCAGTTCAAGGAGGTGAGACCCTGACTCAAAGAAAGATAAATAAAAAGCAATTACAGAGCCAGGTGTGGTGGTACACGCCTGTAATCTCAGCACCTGGGAGGCTGAGGCAGGAGGATTGCTGTGAGTTCGAGACCAGCCTGGGCTACATAGTTCTAGTCTCAACCACATAGTGAGACCCTGTCTCAAACCCCCCCCCCAAAAAAAGAAAAAGGCAGTTACAAATTCTGTTAGTGCATGAAGAAAAGAGAGGGTCTGAGACAGTAACGGGAGGGGCCTCTTGAGAGCACGGTTGGGAAACCCTTCCTGAGGCTGAGACCTGAGAGGTACAAAGAAAGATCCTGACAAGTCAAAGCCACAGGACCACATGACGATGTATGCAAAGACCTTGTGGTGGGAGAAGCTGGGCAGGGCTATGGGAACAGGTGAGAAAGAGGAAGGCAGGCAACAGGACTGGAGGTTGGAAAGATCAGATTCCACATGTAGTAGGAAACTTAAGTGTTATTTTGCATCTGATCTGATGGGCAGTGATCTAAAAGCTTTTTGTTTGGGGTGGGAGGGAGTTGGGCTTTTTTGTTGTTGTGTTTTGTCTTTGTGGTCCTCAGACTTGAAACCAGCACATCGTACATGATAGGCTAGTGCTCTACCACTGAGCCATCCCCCAGCCCTTCAGGCAATATTCTAGGGACAGAATTAGCAGGTTTTGCTAATGCTTTAAAACCCCGTGGAAAATAAAGGAACAAGAGGAAGCAGGAATGCCTTCGTGAGTTTCTGGCTGAAGCAAGTGCGTGGATGGTTTCAGTCATCCTGAAACATGCATATGTTTTCCCATAGTGAAAGGTAAGCCTCAGTCCACTAAGGAGGAGGCCAGGTCTGCAAAGGGACAGGAAGCTGCCACTGTAGGGGAAAAGCAAGTTCACTTTAGGACTCTAATGCAATACAATCTTTTTGTGTTTGTTTGTTTGTTTTTTGAGACAGCGTCTCTATGTAGTTTTGTCCACTAAGGAGGAGGCCAGGTCTGCAAAGGGACAGGAAGCTGCCACTGTAGGGGAAAAGCAAGTTCACTTTAGGACTCTAATGCAATACAATCTTTTTGTGTTTGTTTGTTTGTTTTTTGAGACAGCGTCTCACTATGTAGTTGAGACTGACCTGGAACTCACTATGTAGCCCAGGCTGTTCTCAAACTCACAGCGATCCTCCTGCCTCAGCCTCCCAAGTACTGGGATTACAGGTGTGCGCCACCACGCCCAGCTACAATCCATTTTTAAACACAATTTAGAATTATAAACTCCTAGCAGTTTCTAAAGTCACATCAGTCCCTCCCAACTCTTAGTGGCTCTCTTACTTACTTTCTCATTACCTGACACCCACAGCCTAAAGGAGGAAAAGTTTATTATTTTGGTTCATAGTTTGTAGCGGTTTCAGTCCATGGTTCAGTGGCTCCAAAGTAGGTCAACAGGGCCGGGGGTTGTAGCTCAGTGGTTCTGTGCCTGCCTGATAAGTGCAAGGTCCTGAGTTCAATCCCCAGTACCAAAAACAAAAAAGTAAAACAAAGTAGTGCATCATGACAGAGGAGAAACAGCTCATGTCATGGTGGCAAAAAGCAGCGAGATCAAAGGAGGAGGTAAAGATATGCCTCCAGTGACCACCTCCGTCCAGGCTCTACCTTCCAGTAGCACATTTAGCTATAATCTCAACAGTGGGCTGATCCCCTAGTGAGTGTCACCTCCCAAAAGCCCCACATATGAGTTCATGAGGTTTTGGAGCAACATCCAGATATAAACAACATTTCAACACTGGACCCCAAAAGACTGGCATATCCCTTTGTGCAAAATGCATTTAGTCCATCTCTTAAAAGATGCCAAAGTCCTGAGGGTTTCAGCATTGCTGAAAAATCCAAGTCAGAAAGTGGTGAGATAAACAAGACAGATCCCTCAGGGCAAACATTAAATCCTGTAGTTCCACGTTCAGCACCCAAGGCAGGATGTGGTGAGATGTAAGTTCCAAAAGGCTTGGGCAGCCCTGCCATAAGCATTGCCAGTGCTTATTGCTTATGGCCATCATGGTTTCTCTCAGGCTGTCTTTGCTTACTGCTTGCAACTTTCTCTTTTGGTGGTTTTATTTTATTTATTTTGGTACCAGGGATCAAACTCAGGACCTTGTGCTCACCGAGGAAGTGCTATGCTGCTTAGCTAAATCTCCAGCACTTTTTTTTTAGACAGGGTCTTAAAAGTAGTCCAGGCTGTTCTTGAACTCACTGTGTATCCCAGGCTGGCCTCAAACTTGCAGTGATCCTCCTGCCTCAGCTTCCTGAGGGCTGAGATTGCAGGTATACACCACCATGCCTGGCTAAGCAACATAAAGTCAATGTTCCCATTGGCCCAGACCCACTAGGATATCCTGTAGCCATTGATTGAAGTTTGAGATCCCTGCCAGCTGCAAATCCTGCTCTCAGTACCTCCTCAGGTGCAGGGGCTGCTGAAGACCTTGTACAGCTGGTCAGCATTGGTGGCTACTGCCTGGGCATCCCAAACACCCACCAGCCTTCCTGACCCCACAACGACAGGCATGTAAAACCAACACATAGATGGCATCATGGTCTGAGCCAGCAGACCCTTCTGTACCTACTGAGTGCACAGGCAGGCCTTGGAACGCCTGGGTGGCTGAGCATGGTGAAATGTATCCCAGGAAACCAGTTTCCTAGGTGGCTTTCTGAAGGCCTTGATAGTGGCACTAATATTTCAGGGATGCAATACTGTTTTGATTTGTTTTCCAACAGTAACCAGCAGTCAACCCTAATGGCTTCCATTTGACCTTTCCAACCACTATAGGGAACAAATGTGAGTATTCTGTCAAAAGCAAGTGTAGCTATCTCAATTATGGATTCTGGAACTGGGGAAATAACTACAGGATGGAGATAGGGGACCTGCCAAATCCCCTGTAAGTTGGACCTTTGCTAAAACTCCATTGATCACCTGACCTTCATAGGCCCCTCCTCTTACTGGAGGGTCCTGTCTGACCTTAAAACTTTTAAATTATTCAGCTGTCCTTTGCCCTTGATTCTCAAGGTAGAGCTCACCAAAAGCCCCCAACAGTACTCATGCCATTGCCTCAACATTAGACTGTCTTGAGATTTTCTCAACCAGATTTATTAGTCTGATGCTTTTATTCTCAGGCTCCCTTGAAGTCTCAAAAGCAGAACAAAATGCAGACAAATTTTCTTCAAGAGTGTAAAATAAAGGGTCCAAAGTCCAATAGCCAATGGAGTCCTTGTTCCCAACTTAAATCTCTTGACCCTGGTCTTTTTAAAAAAAATGTCTCCTTTTAAAAATCATCATTCTGAGCCAGGATTTAGCTCAGTGGTGCTGCCACCTGCCTCACAAGTGCAAGGACCCGAGTTCAATCCCTGGTACCAAAAAATAAATAAAAAAAATCATGCTGATCTTCTGAGCTCTGACAAGAATATCACATCAAGCTAGGCTTACAGCTTTCTAGGGCTGCTTCTCTGGCAGGCATATCCAAAACCTTCCAAACTCCTTCCACAAACCAGTTCCAGAGGCTTCTGAACCACATGGTTGGGTAGGATCACAGCAACAACCCCACCTCTCTCATAATGCCTGTCTTCCCCATTGCTTGGACACAATACCCAACACTCAACCTAAAGGAGGTTCACAATTTATAGAGGTTTCAGTCCATAGCTGGCTCAGGGCCCGGCAGCATGGTAGAGGAGATACAACTCATGACTTCATGATGGGAAGCAACAATCAAGGAGGAAAGGATACACCCAGGCCACAACCCCGGTGACACTTCCAATGAGGCTTTATCTCTATATCACATTTAGCTATAAACCCATCAGTGAACTAATTAATCCACTGATGTGTACCACAACCCCATGATCTAATCACCTCCCAAAAGCTGCACCTATGAGCATATGAAGCTTTGGGGTGACATATAGATATAAACTGTAACAATGACCATCATCAGGCCTGTGGCCAACTCACCTTAAGCCCCGATACCCTCTGTTCTCAGCCTGCTGGAGTATGGCAAGCCAAAATAAGATTTGAGGAGCCATGAAGTCTCACTACCCAGGAACTCTGAACCTGGATCTACCATCGAGGGCCCAAACCATTGAGTACCAGCCATTTCTGGGCCAAAGGTACACCAGATCATAAGTTTCAGCTGTTTTAGCTTCTAGGCTTCCTCACCCAGGGCTTATTTCTGGCTGACATGATTAAAGGTGGGCATGGTGGAGCACATCTGTAATGCAAGCATTCAAGAGGGTGAAGCAAGAAGACTGCTGAGAGTTTGAGGCCAGCCTAAACTACATACTGAAACCCTGTCTCAAAAAATAAAAAAACCTAAATAAAATGATTGTTGTAAAATGGAATATTTTCTAGGCCAGTGGTGGTGAACCTATGGCATACGTGTTTTAAGACAAAAGGTCTTAATGAGTGAATCTTTTCTAAACTAAAACCTCAGTATTCAGGTTTAATTGCAGTGTTGGCACTTGGTGATAAGTGAATTTTGGATTTCACTTTGGGCACTTGTCATCACTGTTCTACACCATCCCAGATGCATTGCTCCAAACCAAGTACAGACCCTGGCTGTGTTCTAGGCATGCAGGATAGCGGACAGATATTCCTTTAGGGGACCAAAGGATACAAACAAATGTGTTCACAACCTTCATGGAGCACATGGCGAACACTGACTTGAAGGAGTCTCCCAGAGAGCCAGGAGGCAAGTGTACCAATGATGTGGTGACAGGTGTTACAAAATAGGCCACCAAAAACTGACCTACATTGAAGGATTAGAAAATACATCCCCCAAAGGACTTTGGATGAGCAACCCAGCAAAGGCATGATTGGGCAAGAGCATTCCAGACAGAAGAAACCACCATACAAAGGCATTTGTTGGAGGAACACAAGGCTGGTATGACTGGAGGGCCAGAGAAGACAGTCTGAAGAGTGAAGACGGACGGGGACCGAACCATTCAGAGGTTTAAAGGCCACATTAGCATTTTCAGACTTTATTCCCAAGGATAAAGGGAAGATATTTGAAGGATATTAGCAGGGGAATGACTCTACTTTGCATTGATAAAACCGTTTTGGTAGCATGTCAACAAAGTACAGAGGAGAAATTTTGGCGGCCTGCACTGAAGTGGTAACTGGTGATGGAAAGAAGGAAATGGATTTAGGATGTGTTCAGTAGGTAATAAATGTGAGGGATGAACTCAGCTTGACCAGGGGCCATTTACTGAGACAGAAACCTGCAGGAAGAACAGGAGTAGGTTCAAAGCAATGGAAAAATATTAAACAGCGTGGGATCATTTGCAATGAGGAAGATTTATCTATGGCATTTATGTCACTTAAGGCCACTCTGTTTGTAGTAGAACTGTTATAAAACCTCAGCTGCGCAGAAAACGAGTTGGGATTTGGACCCACATGGCCACAACTGCAAGGTCTGTGCCCTTAACCACTGTGCCATACCACCTCCCAACAAGCAATAGTAAAACTGTGGGTGTAATGTCGTGTGATAATTAGCTGCAGCGTGGCGGGGGACCAAAGAGCCCTTTTGCCTGCAAGCCCTATAATCTGTGTTAGTGGTGACCCCCATCGGGACATCAGGAAGTGCCAGTCCAGGGGTTCCAGCCCCACAATATTTTATGTAGGAAGGCACTTAACAGCCTGAGCTGGAAGTATTTGAGTAGTCCCGTGGAATAATCTGCTGTGTGACCTGGTCTTGCTGTTAGTAGTTTTATCCTGAGACATAAGATTGCTTTCACAGCCTGGCAAGGCACCTTGCTATTAGATCTCTGGGCCTCACTGCTGGGTGGTGAGCATTCAGGGCCTCTCTTAGTGAGACTTGATTTTCTTGTTTCCCTCTCAGATGTGCCAATTTGGTCTGTAACTTTTCCTTTCAACAGGTATCTTCTTATTTTTACCTTGGTACTATTATTTTTTTATTAGTCTGTGTTTGCAATACATAATGATTAGTCGTCATGGGGAGTTGGTATATGTCCATAATAATTCTTTTACCTCCCCTTCTCCTCCCTTTCAACAGGTATTTTAATCAGCTGCTTTACTACTAAGAGCAAAGACACTAAATTTCCCCAAACAGGGAAGGAGAAATCCTGACCTGTTATCTCTCCTGCATGAATTCTGCCAGTTCTGTACATGAGAGCCAGTGCCTCTCAGCAGACCAGGCTCTGGACTATCCTGGATACGCTGGTTCCAAGTGATCAAAACTCAGTTCAATAGCAAAAAAAAAAAAAAAATGGAGCTGACTGATTTCCTTCCTGGATGGTGATAAGGTGTAGGTGGACCCACGGTCAAAGGCTCCCGTGGAGGACTCTATCCTTTTATTAGCTCTCATCTGTTTGCCTCAGCGTGGCTTTATTCTCACATGGGCTTTTGCCACTTGACAACAATGTGAGATCCCCAATAAGTCTAGGTTTAAATGATCCTTAAGATTGATAATCCCAGAGAAAGAAGGTCTCTGCCCCATCACTCACAGAACAAATTTCTGGAGGCTTCTGGCCCTGCTCTGGTCACCTGGCTACCTCAGTCACTGTAAAAAATGGTATGAAAGGTGAGACACCAGAGTTAATCCAGTCCACCTCATGACACAAGGCTGGTGAGGTTTCAGAGCCTTTGCCCCAGTGGTCTCCTTTACCCACACTTTTCCAAAAATCCCCGTGTTGGTAAGCTCTCAGTTTAAGTCTTACTTCCTCAAAGAAGCAACGCAGTAGCCAATCTAAAGTCCTTCTCCAGACCTTCTCCATGTTAGCATCCAGTAGATATAACAAAAGTCAAAATAAGAATTAACAATAGCCCAAGACAGAAACTTCTGCCTAAGCAACCCAGGGCTGATTTGTCAGCTACATGGTTGGTGGGGGAGGGTCTCAGCTCCTGGCTTGTTCTATCATTCAAAACACAACGCAAGCTGGGCATAGTGGTGCACACCTGCTCCAACACTCAAGAGCCTGAGCCAGGAGGGTCGCGGAGAGTTTGAGGCCCGCCCCAACTATGCAGTGAGACGACTGTCTCAAAAAAACATAAATGATGGTGGCCTCCATTTCCCATCAGATTCTCCTCTCAGCCAGGAGGAGGAAGAAAGGGCAGTTGGAGGACATGACCCTTCTTCATTCAGGCATAATCCAAAAACTAGACGTATCATTCTTGTCCACACGACCTTGTCTGAATTTAGTCCCATCGCTACATCTGTTGTTTAAGGGAAGTGGAAAATAGTGCGTTCAGCTAAAACTCAGCTCTGTCACTAAGGAAGATGGAGAGAATGGATGTTCAGGAAAACGGTCATCTCTACCACATGACATTTCTTGGAATGAAAGAAGCTGTGGTCAGAATAGAAAACGAAAGAGGATTTAGAGATCATGTAAACACTTTTTATAGAGTTGGGGGGACCAGAGGCTTGTTCAGAATCATGCAGAAGACCAAGGCTGAGATTCAGGTGTTCCAATTCCGAGCTCAGAACTCAAAATTGGGAAAGAATTTGTGAGGGGGTAGGGGTTAGGGATTGGTTTTAGAAGGACCTTAGCCTTATATATCTTATCTTTATTCATATAATATATACAACATGGATATAATCACATAGCTGTTTAACATAAATAAGAACTTAGCCAGTGCATAGGAAAAGGTGTTATTTTCATGAGTGGAAAAATTAAAATCATAGCTAGGGCTGGAGATATATAGCTCAGTGATAGAGCTCTTGTCTAATATGCACAAGACCTTGGGTTTAATCTCCCACACCAAAAAGAAGAAAATTACACCCAAGCAGAGTGGGATATGCCTGAAGTCCCAGCTACTCAAAAGGCTGAGGCAGGAGAATCGTGAGTTGGAGTGTAACAATAAAACTCTCAAAATACATAAAATCAGAATGACAGGGCTAGAAGTGTAGCTCAGTATGTGTACTTAGCACATATGAGACTCTGGGTTCAAGTCCCAATAAACACACAAACAAAAGAAACCACAATGAAGTACCAGCATACATCTATCACAATAGCTAAAATTAAAAAGGCCATGCTAATTGTTGAGAATGGTGCACAATTAAAACTCTCGGTACAACCCATCTGTAAAAGGGAACATCATATTTATGACTTCCTGACTTCACATCTACATATTCATCAGAAATGTATACTTACATTCTCCAAGAGACCTATTCAGCAATGTTAATGCATCCCTATAATCCCTGCTGCTGCTGAGAAAGGGGACTCACTGAGCCCAGGAGTTGGAGACCAACCTAAGAAAAGAATGTTCCAGCTGGCTGTGGTTGTAGTGGTATATCCTTATAATCCTACCACTTGGGAGGCTGAGGGAGGAGCTTCAGTTTGAGCCCAGCCAGGGCAAATTAGGAAAGCCCAGCCAATAAAAAAAAAGAATGTTCATAACCTTTTATAACATATAATAACCTCAAAATGGAGATAACCCAATTGTCCATCAACAGTAGTCAATTCAGATAATGGACAGGGGTGCAAATGAACTGCAACTATACATGGCAATGCAGATGAATCTTTTTTTTTTTTTTTTTTTT
>NW_022900948.1:29621387-29641644 GCF_012274545.1 Fukomys damarensis | reverse complement strand
GGCTTTTTTGAGACAGGGTCTCACTATGTAGTTGAGACTGACTTGGAACTCACTGTTTAGCCCAGGCTGGTCTCGAACTCACAGTGATCCTCCTGCCTCAGCCTCCTGAGTGCTGGGATTACAGGCGTGCCGGCCAGATGAATCTTAACAACAAAATTTTGACAAAAAAGGACACAGAAGAGTGCATGCTGTCTAGCCTATTTATATACAGTTCCTAAACAAAATTACACAGTTAAGCTGGGATAGGGCTGGGGATTTAGTTTTGTGATAGAGCATTTTCCTAGCACCCACAAGGTTTTGGGTTCATCTCCTAGCACAAAAAAAAAAAAAAAAAAAAAAAAAAGGAAAGAAGGGAGGGATATAGGTAGATAGGAAAGAGAAAGAGGAGGGGGGAAAGGGGGGAGGAAGAGAGAAAAAGGAAGGAAGGAATGGAAAGAAAGAAAAAAGGTAGATGCCATTTGTCAAGATGTGAAAACAGACACACTAGGGTTCTAGAAATTTTCTTGGTCTGGATGCAGCTGCAAGGATATTTTCACTGTGTGAAACTTCAAGGACATGTATATTTCTTTAAATTTTTCTCTAGGTGTATTTTAACTGAAAGTTTAAAAATAAGCAAATGAAAAATTAAAAGTAAAAAGACACATGGGCCCAAGCCAGCTTGCCTTTATTTAGTGCTTTCAAGAGGAGATTCTTAAGAAAATGGAATTTTGCCAGGTGTGATGGTACATGCCTGTAATCCCAGCACTTGGCAAGAGGACAGCTGTGAGTTTGAGGCCAGCTTGAACTACACAGTGAGACCCTCTCTGAAAAGCGAAAAACCAACTAACAAAAAAAGGAAATTTTGTTCCCCAAAGAAAAATAATTTATACCCACATCCACTATAGTAACACGATAGAAGCAATCACCAAGTCAGTGTCCACACAGGCAAGGTCCAAGGGTAAAGTTGTCAGAAGATTTCTGTCATCTGATTGACATCTGATATCCATTGAATATACTCTTGTTTGAACTTGTGAGTCAAAAAGCTTCTTCCAGACTGTCAGGTACCTGCCACTGGCTTTCTTGTGACACGCAAGGCTCCTTTTTTTCTGCTGAAAAAGTTGCCAGAGAAAATGAAAAGCAGATCCTAGAAGATAGCTACATACACAGCTCCAAGGAGTGTGTTCATGTTGCAGAAATGGAAACACCCTCTTCTGGGAAGTGTGCATATCGTAGTTGAAAGAGTAGGTGACCTGGAACAAAACCTCACATTTTAGGTGTCTCAATTTTCTCATCTGAAAAAAAAAAAAATCACTTAAAAATTTCTCAAAGAGCTCTTCCATGGGATCGCATTTGATCCTGGTGTAGTTACTGTATTATGCCTCAACGAACATGGAGACACTGAGGTTCCACAGACACAGTTAATGATCTTTGAAATCACTTTAAAAGCTAGACTGGACTTAGCTGGGGGTTATTTTGCCCAATCTTCCCATTTTTCATATTGGAAGACCAAAGCACAGAGCAAAAGAGAATTGAACAGAGAGGCAGGGCAGCAGAGGTGGGACTAGAATCTAAGGGGTTGGGTTTTAGGTGGCCCTGAAAAGTGGACAACTGCAGGTATTCTTGGATTGTGACCCTCTGACCTTCCAGTCAGCCCTTCCCATTTCCACTCTGGGAATCACGCTTGTGACACAAAACCAGTTTTTGCAAGAGAGTGCCCAGAATCAGGTTCTCCCTCAGGTGCCCCAGGTATAGAGGCTGAATGGGCAGAAAAAGTTAATCTACAATGATAGTACAGGAGGGCTTCTCTAAACTGGTACCTACTAGGCGGCCACAATATTCTCCACATAAAAGTGACTAATAATCAGGCTTTTGAAATATGTGATGACACACATATTTCTTTCCAATGGCCTTTCTTTGGCGTTGACATGCACAGGTGTCTTTACTGTGAGCCTTACTGGTCTTGTGTGAGAACAAAATTGTCTCCTTTAATGTGTAACTACCAACACAATACAGGTGCTCTGTGAAATAAACAGAGTGCAAGCTGACCCAAAGAAAGCCTTCATGGGCTGGGGATTTGGCTCAGTGGTTCCACCACTTGCCTCACAAGCGCTAAGGGCCTGAGTTCAATCCCCAGAACCCCCAATTTTTTTAAAAAAAAGCCTTCCTGATGTTCATTTTGATCACCCCAAACCCTTTTCATGTCCTCAAACTCCTATAAAAATCTCAACCTTTTATTCTGACAGCATGATCCTCTCTTGGACTCATCCTTTGCTCTCTAGAGTGTATCAATAAACTCCAGCTTTTCTATATTCCTCAACTCTTGGTAAATTCTTTATTGACCCATGGCACTGGCCTCTCACTTGCTGCCCCTTACATGGCACCAGTTCTGTGACTTTGCACTTTGTCCCTTCCTAGGCTTCAGCCCAGCCAGCGGGGAGTCTGTTCTGAATGAATCGAACAGGACTTGGAATACAGATAGGTCTTGTTTTAGCCGGATGGAGGGATGGAAAAAAATCAGTTGGAGGTGGAGAAGCCTTCTTTCCTCCCCACCCACGGCCACCCCTGTGCTTCCATATTTACCACTCTGAAATCATCCTGCTTATGAACTAGATTTGGTGTTCCTCCCATGTTCCGCACAGGCAGTGTCACAGAGCCTGCGAAGGGACAGAGGGCAAACTCTTGAACCTTCAACCTTTACTAATGAAAAGCACAATCTGTGTTTTCTTTCTGAAGCAATCAGGGACTTAAAAGCAGTTTTTGCTAAAAACTGTGACTCTTCACTTGGGACTACAACTACCCAGTATGTAACTAAGAGTAGAACAAAGTTTAATCTTCATTTTATAAAACTCTGGGTCAAATCCTTCTTAGATCTGCATATGAGCAGGTTAGTCATTTAGGGAATGCCTGTCTACAAGTTGGCAAAATAAGTTAATGTGCCTTAAACTTACCTAACCCATCTCAGTATTCTTCAAGACAGAGGAGGACACCAGGATAAGAAATTTACAGGGACGTACCACTTCTCTCAGAAATCCTCGTTTCCCTAAACTTAGGGTCACCGTGGATTCTAGCAGGGCCTCATATGACTGAGACCAAACTGCCTCTCCAGTCATGAAGATTCCTCCAGAGCTAGGATTGAAATACAGTACAGCCAACCAGAGTACATCTTAAAACTGGTCTCCCTTCTTTTGTGAATGGGGAAGTCTGCCCCGATTCTTCAGACCTGTGCCCTTCAGTTTCTTAAACTGGAACCTTCTCTTACTTTCCTTTACTAAGGTACTGGCTTGATCTTTGTCAGACTTTATTTTCTCTTGCTTTCCAATTGCAACTTTTCCTTGTAAATTCATACTGTTGCTTTAGTTTTAACACCTGTTTTCACTAAAGCAAGGATCCACACTAGCCAGGCACAGCAGAAAGCTCTTGTTTCCCACCATACCCTCAATGCAGGACCGGGTAGGCACAGGGCAGACGTGCTCACTAAGCAGTTGGTAAATGGTTGAGGTTGGAGGAACCACTCTGGCCTTTCACTTTGGGCACATTAATATTTTCCAAGTTTTTAAAAAATGAGCACGCATTATTTTTTCAAAAACAAAAGTTTCCCCCCCGCCTCAAAAGAAAAACAAAAGCAGCTGAGTTACTGCAGATGACTCTTCAGCAAATTGTCTTGGGTGCAGTAAGTATCCAGTTGAAAGTAATTTCCTTTTTGTAGAGATCCGAGACCCTCAGACCACAGAAGGGCAGTGCCCTGCTGAAGTCCTCAGCACTGGGCAAATCAGGCTGGGTTCCAAACCCCCTATTTTCAAACTAGCCGGAGTACCTCCGGGTCGTTCCGATCTGAGGGAGTAGAGGGGTGAGGGTGGGGGGATGGGAAACAAGCAGGTTGCGGTGAGGCTGCGCGAGGCTGGACGAGGCTGGGCGGAGCATGGTGAGGGTGCACAGTGACAGCGACAGGCTGGGTGAAGCTGCGGGAGCAACGAGGAGCCTGCGGCCATACAAGAGCGAAGGGGAGAAGGCGGGGAACGCGAGGCGGGGCGAAGAGGAGGACAGACAGACCGTGATCACGAGTCTTCGAGCCCGCCCAGTGCGTGTGCGCAACAGCCTAGCCGCGCGCAGCTGCGCTTTTCTCCACTGCCGGCTTCTCGGAGAACCAGGTGGGTACGGGGCCCGGGATTGCCATAGCCGGGAAGGGGACGCAGGAGCGGGACCCAGCATGGTCCCCAGTACCGTCGCGCCTCGGAGCACGCTGCAGAGAGCAGCTGGGGAGACTGCGTTAACGGCGGGTTTATCTGGACATTGCTCCACCGAGCCCCAGAGGAAGGGAGGAAGCTATTCCGGCCTGCGCAGCCCCCAAACCTGGCTTCCAGAAACAGCAAATGCCGCGGGTGAGGAGGAGGCAGCATCTAGCTCTGACATTTTCTTTAGAGTGAAAGAATGATCTAAATTTAGCCCAAGATCTTGTGAGTTTCGTGTCATTATGTTCCTGTTACACACGAGAGGGGAACTCAGAGTGACTCTCCTAGGGTCGCACAGTTGGCAGCATTAGAATTTGGACCCAGTCTCTCCAGCATCAGGAATGACCTCAGCTTCCACATCACCTGCTGTTTCTCATTCCAGGATCTTGTGCTGTGAAGATGTTTCCAAAGTGCCTCTTGTTAACCAGCAGCTCAGACCCACAAGGCCTGGGAAAAGAAGACTGCTAGGTTGTGGAAGGGTGGTCTTGTCCTGTTCAGTAACTCCCTGCACTGTGGACCTGGGACAGACTTGGTATTCTCCATGGCACACCGACTGCCCATCCGTCTACTCACCTGGGATGTGAAGGACACGCTGCTCAGGCTCCGCCGCCCTGTAGGGGAGGAATATGCTGCCAAGGCCCGGGCACACGGGCTGGAGGTGGAGGCCACAGCTCTGGAACAAGCCTTTGGGCAAGTATACAAGGCTCAGAACCACAGGTTCCCCACCTATGGCCTGAGTCGTGGCCTCACCTCCCGCCAGTGGTGGCAGGACGTGGTCCTGCAGACCTTCCAAATGGCAGGTGTCCCAGATGCCCAGGCAGTAGCCACCATCGCTGACCAGCTGTACGAGGACTTCAGCAGTCCCTGCACCTGGCAGGTATTGGAGGGGGCTGAGACCACCCTAAGGAGGTGCCGAAAGCGGGGTCTGCGGCTGGCAGTGATCTCAAACTTTGACCGACGGCTAGAGGATGTCCTGGTGGGTCTGGGCCTACGGGAACATTTTGACTTTGTGTTGACCTCTGAGGCTGCCGGCTGGCCCAAGCCAGACCCCCGCATTTTCCAGAAGGCCTTACAGCTTGCTCATACAGAACCAGCCGCAGCAGCCCATGTTGGGGACAGTTACCGCTGTGATTACCAGGGGGCTCGGGTTGTAGGCATGAACAGTTTCCTGGTGGTTGGTCCAGAGCCTCTGGACCCCATGATCAGAGATTCTGTACCTGAAGAACATATTCTCCACTCACTCTCCGATCTCCTGCCTGCCCTTGACCAGGGTTCAGCTCCTGGGCCATGAGTCTGGGGAGGAAGTTGGCTGGGCCTAAACAAACACCATATGTGGACTGGGCCCCTCCCTGTGCAGCCATATAACTTGTTCTGATTATAAAGGAGTGAGGGCTGAGCTTGGAGTCTTGCCCCACTAACCAGCCACATGTCTCTGAGCTTGCTCGTTCTCATTCACACCTGTGGCCCTTTCCTACCATGAGCCTCCCTCACCTCACCCACGTTCACTTTTGAGGGCTAGGCGCCTAGCTCAGTGGTAGGGTGCTTGCCTAGCATGTGAAACACTAGCAGTGGAAAACAAAAAAACAGGCATTTTTTACCTTTTAACACAATTGTTATTGGGTTTCTGAAATCCCATTATCAAAATTTAAAAACCCAGAGAGGGTGAAGGAGAAGTCCTAAAGCCTCTCATTCACCTTAGGCACTCCTTGAAGTCAGCGGTTAGTTTGACAGTCAGAGTGCTAAATTGTGCTGTTGGGACACTATCTACTACCATGCTCTAGTCTGAAAGAGAGGGAACTCTGCTGATTTATGCCTGCCCTATGTATGGTATCTAGTTCTTTATCTACATTTATAACCCTCAGAGCTACCTAGTGGCCATAGGTGGAATGACTCCGATTTATAAATGGAGGCAGCTTGCATGTGGTCACAGCACATGGAGAACCTAGGGCTCCAATTCAGGCACATCTGACTCAAAAGTCCATTGACTTGACCATTATGTTGTAAGTAGAGAGGGACACATGTCACAGGAGACAGCAGTGGAGATCTTAGAACAGGAATAGTGCCCTGAAGGGCACCCAAGTCAGGGATGCAGCCATGGACTGGAGGTCAGAACTATGGAGGAAACAGTTGGAAGCTGAAAAAACAATTGGGTTTTGAAAATTCCACTTGTTCTCCTATCTCACCTATCTACTCGGTGTTTACTGAATATCTCAATGCCTTGCCCAGTGTCAGGCACAGGGGATACCATAGGTTAAAAGCATAGAGCTAGGTTTGGTGACCCACACCTGTACTTCTAGCACTCTGGGAGGCTGAGGCAGGAGGACTGATAGTTCGAGTCCAGTCTGGGTAACTTAGTGATGTGGTGAGACCCTGTCTCAAAATTTTAATAAAAGGGCTGGGAGTGTAGTTCAGTGAGAAAGCTCTGGGTTGAGGTCCTTAGTATCAAGTTTTTTTTAAAAAGGCAGAGCTGGGGATTTAGCTCAGTGGTTCTGCCCCTTGCCTTATAAGCACAAGGTCCCGAGTTCAATCCCTGGTACCAAAAAAAAAAAAAGACAGGCAAACGACACCACACAAATGTGGTGTGTGTTCTGGTGACAAGAGCCAGGGAAGGGTCTGGAGAGGACACCGAGTTGAGGATGGGGTTGGGGTGACATTTGAGGAGGGAGGATTGGGGGGGGTGTTCCTACAGCATGCTCATGAACTGTGGGTCTGTTGCAGGGAGTTGGGTTGGGACCATCATGGCTTGGGGGCCTTCAGGTCCCAGGCAGAAGAGTTTGTCTTTGATTTAGATTTCTGGGCAGAGGCCATGCCCAGGCGAAGGCAGGGAAGATCTCTTTGGACTTGACAAATCCTTCTGTCTTTGTTGGGCCTGAAACCAAAGCCAGATGATATCAGTGATTCCTGAGTGTCAGGCAAAGATGTCAGAGCTGTGGTCTCAGAGATCGTCTCATCAAAAATGTTGCCACCAGAGGCCTGTTGCCTTGATCTAGCCAATTTTTCAAGAAAATGTTGAACAAACCTAACAATCCGAGACATTTCATATAAAGGCCTGGAGGTGTAGCTCAGTGGTTGAGTGCTTGCCTAGCAAATCCTGCATTTGACCCCAGCACTGCAAATATAAACAAAAAATTTTCACCTAAGGATTGGGATAAACATATTGGTAAACATCTTGCTCCTGGCCATTCAGGAGACCATATTCTTGTGTGGCCATAAATAGCTCAGACAAAGTAGTGCTTGTTCTTGAATCCCAGGCTATTTTACTCAAAGCCCACTGATCATAGACAGCCTTCCTTTACTCAGACCGGGGTGAAGTGGTGGTTTTCAAGATGTTTTGTGGCTACCAAGGAAAGTGGGGGGGCCTCTGTCTCTCATCCTGTTTGTCTCCAGGAACTTAAATTGTAGTGTGGTTTACTTATTTGGCAGTGCTGTGGATCAAACTCAGGGCCTCACATATTCTAGGCAAGCATTCTACTACTGAGCAACACTTCCAGGCCTGGTAAGGCTGCTTCTAAAGAGTGTTCCTGGACAGTTTGAGGATCGCTATTCTTGGATGTTCTCCTTATAGAGGAAAACACAAAGGGACTTGCCCTTTGTCCCAGTAAGGTTTCCAGGCTCTTCCTGTTTCAATGAGCTACTACCCATTTATTTCTGAGCATGTGCATAAGATTAAGGAAGATGGGCCACTATGTCACACATAGCCAATTACCAACAAAGAAATCTGTAAGTCTCTTAAGCCCTTTAATAATGTTCATGTTTCATGTCCTGAGGCTGGTGCTGATACTCCTCAACACTCTGTGGCTGGAAGCCTTCACTCAGGCCTCCACTTTAGATCAGAGAGGCCATGTGGGGAGCAGAGCCACAGTAGGAAAGAAGTTCAAGCCCATTGTCTCAGGTGGGCACAGCTGGCACTCAGCCTCAGCATCTGGGACAGATGCCCATAGCTGGGCAGCAGCCAGGTTACCTGGAAATAGGGTCCCTTGGGCTTCTGAGTGCTAGTGAAGGACCTGAGGAGGACACAGCACTGGCAGACCAGAGTATTCTGGCCAGGAGCAGCCTAATAGTTCTAAATCCCTTCTGGGTCATCTTTGTGTGCTAGAAAAATATTTACCCTGTGTGCATGTCATGAAAAAGATTGAGAAGCACTAAACTGAGAGGATAAACAAGCTTCGGCTATGGCTTCTCTGCAGACAACCATTTGCATATGCATGAGGCTCAGGATAGGGGGCTGAAGCGCTCCTGAAACTACCACATCTGCCCAGTCATCCATCTGTCCATCCATCCCTCTGTTCACTTGCTTAATAATTACTGCACACTCACTATGCCCCAGGCCCCATGCTGGGTGCCAGAGGGGCAGAATCATGGTGGATTTGGCAGGTGGAGGTCCGGGGAGCAGCAAGTTCCCCGAAGATGGCCGGCATTTATAGATTGTGCCCAGGTCTGAAACAGATCCCCATGGCACCTAAATCTACCCGCCGAGTGTGGGCCCCCTTTCCTTCAGAAACACCACACACATCACTCAGGAAAAGGGCACTGGGTGGGGACGTGGCCTGACCTGAAAGGGTGGCAGGAAGATGGAGTTGACTTTTCTGTGGCCAGAGGTCAGTGGACAATGGAAATGGTCTGGTCGGCCACAGCGAAGACTGGGAAGAGAGGTGTGGGGAAGGCCGTGTGGTAGGTGTATAGCACGGTGCCAGAGGTTGGCTCATAGAAGAGCAGCTCTCTCGCCTCCAAGTCCAGAAGCACACCCAGTCGGGCTGGGCTCCGCAGCAGCCCCAGGGGCTGGTGCTGGCCATTATGCAAGAAGCGGAACTCCTGATCATAGCGAGAGAAGACCCAAGAGAAGGTGTTGTGGCCCAGGCGGCAGTCACTGCCAGAACCCTTGCGGGGCAGCTGGCCTGAGGCCACACCAACTTTATAGGCACAACTGTTCTGGACGTTCACCATCCAGGCATGGAGCCCAGTCTGAAAGGAGGTGGCAGCCAGGGCATTGGGCCAGTGGTCAAAGCGCTCTGGGCCATCTGCACAGGCCTTGGACTTCTTGGAGCTGAAGGTCAAGGTCCTTCGATCATCTGACAATTGCAGGAAGGGGCTGACAGTCCTCTCATCAATTCGTACATCCTCTGTGCCTGCCAGAAAGGAAGAATTATCAGAGTTGCCCACAGCCCCTCTTCCCCAGTCCTGACCTGGTCCCACCATGTAGCCAAGGGTTTCCTTGCTGCTCATTGGCAGGGAGACCTCACATAAACTAGTGCCTCTCTTAGTGTCAGTTTCCTCATCTGTAAAATGAGGATCAAAGAGGACTTATCACGGCATGGCCATGAGAATTAAATTAAACAATTCATGTAAAGCCTAGTATGTAAGTCTTCAGTAAACTGCAGATGTGGTAACACTAGTTACTATTAGTCCAAAATCTTCATCTATAAACTTCGATAGAAATAAGGCCCAGAAAGGAGAAATGAATTCCCCAAGGCTCCATACCAAGTTGGTGGCAAGGCCAAATTTTGTTCCCACATCCAGCACTGATTGTGCTGCTTTCTAGCTGGCTGTATCTGTGGCAATCAGATCTGATTTATTTTGGGGACTGAGTTCCTGAAGCTAGGAAGCATGAGACAATACAGTTTCCAACAGCCGAATGAATGGGCTGCTAGTAAATCAGGTACATCGGATGCCAGGATCTACTGTAGACAAGCTATGGCCTGTATCAAAATTTTAAGAATATTGGAGTGGGGGGTAAAATTGAGACAAGATTCAATCTACGAACTTAACCTTTCCATTTCTTGTTCAAAGACCACCACTCGGAGAATGGAAGCTTCCATCTAGCCTGGGAGAAACCTTCTGTGAGAATCTCCATGCAAAGCAAGAATTCTTGGAAGTAGGAGACTGGGTCTGTTCACTCTGCAGCCCCAATATACAGCACAGGGCCTGGCCCACAGTAGGCCTGAGTCAGTGTTTCTTAAGTGATTAAATGAGGCAAATCCAGGCAGCTTCTTCTTGGTCCAGATGCTCTCCAGTTGACTATCAATTGTATTTTCTTAAAGAGAAACCCGACGTTTCCAATAAGTCATGAACTTCCCTAGAAGGGCAGGATGTAAGGGGAACATGATCTGTAGGAACAAGATTAATCCTACCCAGCCACAGAGTAGGTTAGTCTGGAAGTGGGCAGGAGGACCTGTTTCAGCTGCTCATCCTCATCCAGAGCCTTGGCCCCACTGAACTGCCTGCTTTCAGCATCATTGGTTGCCTAGGAAACCATCCCAAAAGCACTGGTGCCCAGTGTGTGACCCAGCAGCAAACCATACACACACACACAGACAGACAGACAGACAGAAGCCCAGTTGATTCCTGTTGGGGCTGGGCTCTGGCAGCTCCTGACCTGAGAGGGATCCAAGAACTGCTGTTGCCCATAGTTGGGTCAGTAGTGGGCTCCAAGTACACTTCTCGTTAAAGTTTAACTTTTCAGATTCCTGGGGATCCAAAATGCCCTCTGCTTCTTCAGTCCTTTCCAGGGGAAAAAATGAAATAAAACAAAACATTCAAGAAGGTCCTGAATCCAAAGCACATAGACAGTTTACAGGGAGGTATGTGCTTGGTGCCAGTACTAGAAACTGGAGCCAGTATGCTCTGAGGGAAAAGTGACTCCTGAGTGTCCCTCAATAAATGGATAGTTGAGCTGGGACTAGAACTTGAGCCCCTGGATTCTCTATGTGGTAGTGTTTCTACTCCAACATCCTACCCAGAAAATATATTCTTTCAAAAATCTGCGAAGCCAGGTATGGTGGTGCATGCCTATACTCCAAGCCCTTGAGAGGCTGAGGCAGGAGGATTGCCACAAGTTCAAGGCCAGCCTGGGCTACATATTTCAGTTCAAGCCAGAACTCTGTAGTGAGAGCTAGTCTCAAAAACCAAAACCTACTGCAGCAGTAAAGTTATCCATGGTTTGGTCAGAAGGTACAGCCACTCCTCTGCTCTTAAAATTCAAACACCTTTGACCAGTCACACAGGAAGGGATCATCAGTCGTGGAAAAGTAATTGGGGAACATAAGGTGCCTAAGAAGGGAGAATTGCCATTTATACAGCTGCTGAGGTTACTGCTTTCTACTTCAGTTTTGCCATATCCTAGGATTTAGTGGTTATTCTGCCTGATAGAAGAGAACAGAGATTCAGAGAAGGGACTTAGCCACAAAGGGAAGCTGGGTTCAAGCCCTGCCTTCATGCAAAAATAGAATAAACCTAGGGGTGCCACAGGCACCATTCCATGTTTTCCTTGATCTGAAATGAAATCTCAAAAGGACACAGTAGGGATGGCGAACTTTTAGACCTTTCAATGATCCAAATAGCCAGCTGTGGCATGAGTGCCATAGGTTTATCACCACCATACAGAGTAAAGTAGGGATATCACAAAGCTTTGCGGCCCTCTGACCTGAGTGGAAAGAACCTGCCCATCACCTCTAACTAGGTCATTCAGTAGCCCTCTGTCCTGGATGGGAGTCAAGCTTTTTGCAAGACTGTCATTGACTGGCTTGCCTGGGAGGAACAGGGTAGACAGGGGCTTGAAGTACTAAGTGTGTTCTGGTAACAAAGTATTCTTTGTGGTCAGGACAACAGAGGGTCCTGCTGCCATGTTCTCAGAGCAGTGGGGCTCCATCTGGAGAAGCCCCAACAAACCGGTGGGGAGGAAAGAGCCAGCATTAGCAGGGTTAAGCTGTCATCCCAGGACAAATTTGAGAATAAGTGTGGATAGCACAATCCACAGAGAATCACATGATTCTGTATGAGGATAAAACTCATAGCTTCAGAGGGATGGAAGTAAAATAGGGTTCAAATGCAGATCCTGGCTTTACAATGCTCAGCCCACACAGTGGGACCTATTGTCACTGTCAGGTGAGAGAGCACAGCAGTGGATGTGGAAACCAGAGCCTGCAGAGACATTTCTCAGACACATGAGGTTCCAGCTAGAAGGGGCCTGACAACTTTTGAACACAGCTCTCTGAAAATATACACCCTCAGCCTAGGGTCACAAAGGATTGCAGACAGATCTTGCACTCTACTTGTAGTTGTCAGTAATAGAATAGGCCTTGCTGCTCTCCAACAACTTTGTATGTATTGTAGGATTGAGCAAATGAATAAATATTTTCATGTTGTTGGGAACCAAGGTTTTCACTGTAAAAGAAGAAAGATACAAATATATAATAGGGGCATGAAAAGTGAAAACCCTGTGGTGCTAGAATTCAAAGTTGTGATACAAACTTGTGCATGAAATAGTTAGACAAACACAGCTCTGACCGTTCCCCCTGAAAAGGCTCAGAAGCAATGACCCATCAGTAGTAATGGGTACATTTTACTGCCAGATCCTGGCTTCTGAACATCTTCCATTACTCAAAGAAACCAAGAATCCTGGAGAAATAGCTGAATCCAGAGCTGGAACAAGAAAAGAATGTTGAGCCTGGGATGTATATCCCTGTGCCACAGAATAGGAAAGTGTTCAAAGGATAATGGGGCCTTGTCAAAAAGACAAAGGATCCATCTCACGGAGATCTGACTGGCAAATGCGGGATAATTTGAACATAAAATTAAAAATGGCAATAACAGACTATAATGCATCGAATAAAATGCAAGCTCATGAAACTATTGACACTAAGTGAATGAACAAACAACCAAATAAACAAACATCAAGGCAGGAGTGATCAATGGATGCAAGACTATTGGGTAAAAGAGAAGAGAAACACAATATACATGGAAAGTATCTCCTCATGCTTGTCTTATTAATTATTCAAGGGAAAATATAACCATATAATGAGGAAACACGATAAACACAACCCTTAGACACCACCGTATCCAAATGCTTAAAATTAACACCCCTGATGATGGGACATTGCCCAAGTGACATCATATGCCCCCTGATATGCTAGACTGAAGATTCGTCACTTAAGAGGTTTTTCTCCAAAAAATGTATGACTCAGCTGAGTGTGTTGGTGCATGCCTCTAATCCCAGCACTCAGGAGGCTGAGGCAGGAGGACTGCCACCAGCTCAAGGCCAGCCTGAGCTTCATAATGAGACCCCGTTTAAAAAAAGAAGTATGATGCAACTCTGGTCATGAGATAATATAATTGGAAGAAGGTTAAAGCTTCCCCTAGATAGGAAGAGAGATTAAACAAGATCTAATGTGGTAAAATAGTAATAACTGATAATTCTAGGTGAAGCTTATTATACTACTCTTATAACTTTTCTGTAAGTTTGAAATATTTCAAAACAAAAAAATTAAAGATGGGCCAGGTTTTAGCTCAGTGGCACCATGCCTGCCTCAAAAGCCCAAGGTCCCAAGTTTGATCCCTGGTACAAAAAATAAAAAATTAAAGATCAAAATTCTTTTCAAAACTCAGATCTACTTCATAGTGAGGATAGAATGAATTAAAAGAAGATGATGAAGATAAAGTAGAATGAGAAAACTGGCAGAAAGTGTGGAAAGACAAAGAGGGAAGAAGGGGGGGTGACCCATGCCTATGTTAAAAGGAGACAACACACTGAGCTGTGGCTCAGTGGTGAAACACTGAGGGCTGCATGCTATCTCCAGCACCTGCCCCCCGCAAAAAAGAGAGAGACAGAGAGACAGAAAATAAAATAAATGTGAATATATCCATACTGTGGAAAACTTCATGGGCTTTCTAAAAAGTAAGATAAATCTATATGCACTAACAATGGAAAGTCTATTAAGCCTATTAAATGGTAGGATAACAGGTGTAAAACAATCCCATCTGTGTTTTTAGTATATGTGCTCTCAAAGCGAGCACAATCCCATCTGTGTTTTTAAAGAATACTGTTTAAAAGTTAAAAAGATCAGCAAACAGGCCAGCCGTGGTGGTGCAAACCTGCAACCCCAGTACTCAGGAGCTTGGTCTACACAGTGAGTACAAGGCAAGCCTGAGCTACATAGTGAGAGCCTGTCTCAAAAAACAAAAAAAAACAGGGCCGGGGATTTAGCTCAGTGGTTCCGCTACCTGCCTTGTAAACCCGAGGGCCCTAGTTTGATCCCTGGTACCAAAAAACAAACAAAATCAGCAAACAAAATAAGACACCCCACATACTCTCCTGTGCTAAACAATGTGGTCTAAAACCCCACGTCTATTAAGACCGATCACCTCTGATGTATAGAATTGGGAAGGATTGATAGAAGAAACTTACTTTAAATTTTAAATCCCTCTTCCGCTTCCCCTCCCTCTCTGCTGCTGAGGATCAAATCCAGCTTCTTGCACATGCTAGACAAGTGCTCTACTGCTGAGCTGCAACACCAGGCTGATGAGTTATTTCACCTGGCAAATTATATCTTCTTGCCTCTTCCGAGGCCTTGCCTCTCAGCCCTTCAGAACCCAAGGTAGGACTAGGTGAAATTCTTTTAGTATTGAATAATTAAAATGCAAAATTTAAGAGGTAAGGCAGACCTACACTCTCTCTCTTTCATGAGAGAAAGGGGATGAAGTAGAGGCATCTAGTGGATCCATGCCCCAACTCTGGGGCATAAGCAGGTTCCTTTCCTTTTCTGAGCCTCGGTATTCTTGTCTGTAGACAAGGGTGGTAAAACTCTTGGACAGATGGGGTGACCTCATTTTGATATAGGAATATACAAAAAAGCCTGTGGCGGTGAGGCTCTGATTAATAGGATCTTCACTGTCCTGCTGTGTAGGTCTAAAGCAGTGGTGTGGACCAGAGCAGGAAAAGCACTGTGTTTTCTCCCAGGAGTGGCGGGGCCTGAGGCAGGGGGAGAAAGCAAGGGTCTCTGTGACTTCCCAAGCAGATCCTGGAGCCAAACTTACCTCTCAAAAATCTCCTGCTCTTTCTGCTGCAAGAAAATAAAACAAAGTCAGGCATGGCACCAGAAACCCACCATCAGTCAAGACTTGAACCTATTTAACTGTGAAGGGTGTGGAATAAAAGCTCCTCCTCCTTCCTTAGGCCCAGCACCAAGTTTTACAGGCTGTTCTCATATGCATCCTTGTGGCACATGCGCATAATGAGTCACTCTGTGCCTCCTGCCCCATGGTACCCTGGGACCCCCTCAGGAGCATCAGCCATTTACCGAACACACCTCCCAAGAAATGTCAGCTCCTGGGTGGCTGTGACTTTCTGAATCTTCTATTGTGACTGTCCCAGGGTTGGAGACAGAATGTGCACTGTGCGTGGGAGCTCGGTGACTGAATAAATGCACAATTGAGGGCAGTCACAGGAACTGCCCTACTTGAAAATGCAGTGGGAGAGCTCAGTTGTTCTACATTCTTCTGCCTCTACCAGACATGTTTTTATTCAGATGTCACACTGTCCTCTCAAAACTGGAGGCTCCTGCACATCTATAAAATACATGCAAAGGCTATGTACCAACTTTTAATCATGGTAACTTCTGGTAGAATTAAGAATGAGTTCTGTATTTTCATACTGGAGCTCCATCAAGCACAGCGTTCTCCTTGTGCACTGAGGACTTCCTTGGACATGGCTTCTTTCTTACCATCTTCATCCGGGAAGCCTTCCCTGACCCTCTCCCCAGCCTGCATTGTGAGGTCCCTAGTTCTCAGTGATTTCCTCTACCAAAGCACATATCCTTCCTTACCCTAAATGTTAGTTTATGTATTCACCTCCTTCATGAGGCTGGAAGCAGCTAGCAGCTGTATCCTGTAACTCTGCCTCACAGTACAATGGTTAACATTTAACAGGTGCTTGATAAGGAACTCACTATTAAAAGGATATTGCTATCAGTTGCCAAGAAAAAAAAACCTCTTATAATTTGATTCCCCCTCCCTCATGTTAAAGAAGTATTCAGTGCTACTTATTAAAGCACAGTAAGGAAGAATTTATTCAGGGCCCTTGCCATGGAGTGACTACTGCAACAGGGCAGAGAGATTGAGCTTGACTCTGAATAGGGTAGGAACAAGTAGGAATTTATAGCCAAGGAGTAAATAGATGGAAAATTACCAGGAGGAAACATCAGGGGGCAGGGGAATCCTGGCTAAACTAACCTAACAGGATTCTTGATGCAGACAGGCCACAGTGAACCCCCAGGCACCACCTGGGTGAGGATGGCAGCAGATGAGGAACCTAATCAGATATCCAAGGTAATCAGATATGGAAAATGGGAGGGGTCTGATAAACAGAGAATTCTTTTGCCTTTTACAAGGAAGTAAACATAAGGGCCTAGGAGAAGGTTCAGAGGGAGACCAAACAAAAGAGCTTTGTCATTCATCCCTGCTCCAAATTCTCACTTCCTGCGAGGGAGAAGCATTCTCAATGTTTTCAGACACGGGAGTCTGGCCACTGGCCGTGCCCTCAGCCTTGCTGCACTTACAATCAGCTGGTGGTCATCCAGATGGGTGAGCATGTCCACCAGCCTGCTGCGAATGGTGTTGAGCTTCTGCAGAGCCTCAGCCCAGTGTGCCCGCTGTGTCAGGATGCTCTGGTGGGCCCGCTCCTCCTCGCCATGCACCTGTTCCAGCAACCGCTGCTCCTCACTCTCACAAAGATTCCTCACCAGGCTCAACCGCTGGATAACCAGCTCCCTCGCCGCGCTGGCCGTGCTCTGACAAGGGATGAAATGAGGAGTTGGGTCCTGGCAAAGCCCCGGCCGGGATAAGGAGGGTTTGGGCTCGGCGGGAAGGAATGCCAGGATTGAATGGCAATGTCTGTGATGGGAATAGTAAGGGGAGTAACGGTGTTTATACCATTTACTTTAACAGACCAACAGTGAGACTTCCCAAATATGGTTGAAAGAAATTTGAGATCCAGACGGCCAGGCTATACCTCATGAGGCCATGACCACAGAATGGAGAAGCTGGGCAAGGGTTAGAGATCAGCTACGATTTCCTGGTTTTCTTCACATTTAGAAATATCTAGGCCTACTGGATACCTAAAAAGTACCAATAAACTCAATAATAAAAAAAGAAATACCTAGGCCAAGCAATCAGGGTCAGGGAATTATTGAAACTGCAAAATGGAAGGGCTGAAAAAGTCATCCCCATCAACCGTTTCCATAACAGTGCTCCCGGTGATATTTTACCATGTCTAAGGACAAAAATGCACTATTTCCTAAGACTGCTCCATCAAGTTCTGTATTAGAATACCTAATTCTCATCCAGGGAAGTTAATGAGCATCTTTTTCTAACTCCCAGCACAGTGCCTGGCATGAAATAGGTACCCCCAGACAGCGACTGGATGATGGAATGGGAAATGTTTTCCTGGCTTACTTAAAAATCTCTTGGTAACACTGACAGAGCATGTCCGTGGCAGGGGTGGGGACCAGAGCCCAGTTCTCTTGCCTGTCAGCCCAACACTGTTCCCTCATAGGAGACACCACCTGGTAACCAGTCCTCCCCAAAGGCAACTGTTGCATAAAGCACCTGCCCTTGTACTCTTGCCTAACAAGTGACAGCAAAGCTGCCTCTTCAGGCCAGAGGTGGGAGGAGCCAACCACTTTCCTTGTGCCCTGTCCCCAAAGACCTGCTTTACACAGTGCAGGGAGCAATCACCCCTGCTTAACAGAAGAAACTAAGACCCACAATTTGCACAATGAGGAGGAAAGAGGCTAAATGAATAACAAGTGAACCCACTTTGGTCCAAGCTACTGTATTCTCCCACTAGGTTACTACAACAGCTTCTTAATTGGTCTCCCTACCTTTTACCCTGCTATCTATAGTTACTTCTCAACACAGCAGCCAGCATGTTCTTTTTAATCTTAAATCACATCATCTTACTCTGCTCAAAAATTCCCAATGGCTTCCCATCAGACCCAAAGAAAAAAGCAAAGAGAGAGAGAGAAAGAGAGAGAGAGAGAGAGAGAGTCTTCCCACCTGCCAGGTACATTTCCACCTGGAGCTTTTGCACTTGCCATTTCCTCCTTCTAGAAAACTCTTCCCTCACATGTGTGAGCCACTCTGCCACTTCCTAGGCTTCTGTGCAAATATCAACCTCCTAAATGAGGTCATTCCCAATCACAGAAGATGGGATTGCATTCCCCACCCTCAATGTGTGCTATCCCACTTCCTGTTTTATATTTCCCCATAGCTTGTATCACCTGCTGACATGGCATATATTTCACTTGACAAGAATGTAGGCTTCACGAAACAGGAAAGTTCATATGGCTTGTCCACCATGGAATGCCAAGCACATAGGACAACAGTGCCTGGCACATGGTAGCTGCCCAAAAAGAATTTGTTAAATAAATAAATGGTGAAATGCTGGAAGTTCCTCCTTAAAGTCAGGGTCTGCTACTGTAGCTTCTAACCAACCTGGTACTGAGGCGCAGTAAGTGTCAGGGCAGTAAGATAAGAAAATAAAATGAAAAGGGGAGAGAAACCCAGGGAGGAATCATCATGAAAACCAAAGCAGACATGAATGGAATAGCTGTCTGAACACCTAGCAGCTTTCTAGTTTCTATTCTAGTCCTCTGTAGGTTTTGAGAAACCTCTGAATCCTGCCAGGAAATGTTCTGTTTTGTTTGTGCAAGTTCAACTGGGTTCTGTTCTGTGCAGTTGAAAGAGCCTTGATTAAGGCAGTGCCAAACCTGGTCCATGGGGAAGAAGGAGATGTGCAGAAAGAAATCCATAGCTCCTATGCTGAAGGGCATGCTTAAGAGTGAAACAGAGCAGTGGCAATGAGTCCACTGAATAAAGGACCAGCTGTGGGATGTAGAAGAAAGAGTACCGGCTTGTGTGTGACCTTGGGTAAGTCAGTGAACCACCACAAGATACGTTTGTAAATAGGGATCTGCTGCCATCTACTGCGTAAAATTGTTGTAAAGAATACTCTGTAAGTCCCTAAGTGGTTTTATAATTCTGGGACTGAGTCCAAAATAACCAGATGATAAAATAATGCTACACTTCTCCATTCTTTACCCCAAGACACCTAAAAAAAAAATCATCTAGCAGTCTTTTCACCCAATAAGGTACCAGGAACAAGCCCACTCTATCCAGATGATAGAACTGAGGATCAGAAAGATGGGAAATCACCCTTTCTGAACACCCAGGTTTGCTTGTAGCACAACGAGGCTGTGAGGTTGGAAAGGGACCCTAGACTTGACCAAGTCCCTAGCAGTAGGGTCTTATCCAGGCAGGGGCACAGCAGAGCCAGAAAAGGGGAAGAATTACCACTGCTCGTTGGTTCTTCCCCGACAGGACCTCCGCCACGTACTTGGTGATGCCAGCGCTCTGTAACTGCAACCTCTCACATTGGTCCACAATCTTGTTCTGCAACACAAACATTGCTCCTGGCATCTTTGTCCATGCATATGAGACATTTGTTCATTCTAACGATTTTTTTCTTTTATCCCAGATAAAAATCATTATCAAAAATCTTCATGTCAAAGATCCTGTACCCTGCCCATCATGTCCCATCCTTTTAATTCACTAACTCCAAAGTTCCCATTTCAATAGCTCAGTTGGGGCCACCAAGTCAATAATCCTACCACTTTTTGCTGCCCACCATTCCCTACTGTGGCCTCGCTTACTTCTTTACCCTTAAGTCCCCTGGCCCATCATTGTAACCTCTTCCGTGTACACACACTCATGACTTTCTTTTATGCCTGGCTCCCTTACTGTCCCTGTCTGCTTCTGAGCAGAATGTAGCTTCTCAAACTTCTCTCCCCTGGGTTGTCACCATTCATAAAACAGCATCATCAGTCATCACTGCTACCCAGACCAAAATCCAGGAGTTTCTCTTCAACCCTGAATTTAACCCATCAGTGAATCCAAAGTTTCCCTGTCCTTGGCCATTTCTAGTCATCTCCGTTCCTATTATTCTATCCAGATGGCCATCATCTCTCACAGGAATCCTATTACAGTCTCCAAACTGGGCTTCCATTCTCAGCCTGCCCCTGCTCCCCAATAGCCACAGCCACCCTTTATAAGGAAATTAGATCGGATGTGCCTGCTCAAAGTTTTCCAATGGCTTTCCAACACTTCACCATGAGATCATGCTTCTAGCCTGATGTGACGGCTTATGTCTCCAGTGTCACTTCCTACCACTCTCCAACCTAACCTTCTCTCCATTCTTTTTTTTTTTTTTTTTTTTTTTT
>NW_022900948.1:29588114-29621205 GCF_012274545.1 Fukomys damarensis | reverse complement strand
CCCCTTTTTTTTTTTTTTTTTTTTTTTTTGGTGCCAAGAATCCAACTCAGGACCTTGCACTTGTGATGCAGGTGGCAGAACCACTGAGCTAAACCCCCAACCCTCTCCATTCCTTAAAATCACCAAATTGTCCTGACCTTTGTGCCTTTGCACTATTCTTTCCCTAGCAGTATTCTCGTGTGTGTGTGTGTGTGTGTGTGTGCACACGCGTGCGTGTGCATATTACTCCTTTACTCTGTCTACGACATGCCACTTCAGAGAGGCCTTCCCTGGCTTTCTCCCTCTTGTCTTTTATTTTATTTTTAATTTGTACTTATTTTTTTTGCACTAGGAATTGAATCTAAGGCCTTTGCATGACAACACCCGCCCCCCTGCAGCCCATAACTCAGGACCTTGTTCTTGCAAGGCAGGCGCAGTGCCACTGAGCTGAATTCCCAGTCCCCCAGCCCCTTTTTTACTGTAAGGGAGCCTCGCTAAATTGCTGGGCTTGGGCTCAAATTTACAATCCTCTTGCCTCAGCCTCCCAGAGTGCTGGAATTACAGGCATGTGCCACCACGCCCAGCTCCCCTTTACCTTTTATTGTGCTTTAGTTTTCTCCTTTGTACTTACAACTTTCAGACTACATACTATGTGTTTACTCTTTTTCATACGTGTTTCCCTGTGACAGGAACATAAATACCATATCTTTGACCTGTTCTCTGAATTCCTGCAAATAAAAGCCCCTAAATAAAAAAAAAAAATTTTTTTTTTTTAGTACCGGGATTGAACCCAGGACCTTACACTTATGAGGTAGGCGGCAGAGCCACTGAGCTAAATCCCCGATCCCTAAATAAAGATTTTTTGAATGCATGAACATCCATTGTGTTGACCACAAGAGGGGCAGCAATTCACAGCTCCCATAGTTACTAGTATCACCCGTGGGGACAGGAGAGAGTTTTAGGAATGAGAGAGCCAAGGCCCACAGAGAAGTGCCTTTCTCCAAAGATATGGTGAGGACCCCTGCTTCTCCACTCCATGTCTCCAGGTAACAGCCGGTGCCCTTCCGGCAGTGGTCCCTCCATTATTTCCTTTAAGACTTTCCCTCAGTTCCATTTGCTACAAGGCAATTCATCTACCTCTTCCAGGAAGCCTTTGTAAATCCTTCCTCCCACAAACTGGAATTAGTCTTATACTTCACTGGTCCAAACGCAAAGTTACGGGATTGACTAGATTACACCAAAGCTGTGATCTCCATGCACCCAGCCAGAGGTGAATTTAGCTTCTGAAAAGTTACAGGGCAAGGATTCAGAAGGTAAGAGAGCAGTGAAAACTGGTGCTGGGTTTTGAACAGTTCTGTAATAATCTTGCCCTGGGGTGCAATTTCTTTGTTGGCTGGAGGGCCAGGAAAAGGACTGTGCTATAGACATCATCTAATCTAGGGCTGGGGTGTAGTTTAGAGGCAGCCTAAGGCTCTGGGTTTGATCTCTAGCATGTTATCTACACTAAAATTGAGTAATTATCTAGACTAAAATTGGAAAAAGTGAGGGCAAGACTTACCTCCCTTCACAGGAGATAAATATATTTAGAGTCTTGGTGGGGCAGGGGCATCCAGGGAAGACACCGGAGGCAGAATACAATCCAAAATAAGCAGCAGGCCTGCCCCCCCAACCTGCCGTCACTCCTATCACTCAGGGCCTGGTGGGTACTTTTTAAGGTTTTCCACTAGCGTCACTTCCTCCTCCTAACCACCAGAGCATAAAGAGGTGGCTTCCTCTTGCTTAGTCAATGAATCACCCCTCTCTCTCCAGCCTCTGAGCTTTAGGAACCTCACAGGAGTTACTGCCCTGCTTTGGGCTTTGGTTTCCTGGCTTGATTTGGATGAATGAGATGGAACATATGTAAATACTATAGAATTTGCTAAGTTCCTACCCATCTTGCAATCTGAATATATCACACTATCCAAGTTTATTTTTACCATCACTATTGTTGACTGATAGGATCAACCAGAAACTTAGGATACACTGAATAAGTGAACCGACTGTGGCCCCAGCATCCCGTGAAGTGTTTATATTTCAGTCCAGTCTGAGTCAGTGAAGTCCCCAGCGAGGGCACAGGTGCATAGGAGGGCTGAACTGCACACAGGGTGGGGTTGGAAGAAAGAAACCAGTTCATCCAACTGCAAGGAAATCCCTAGGACCACAGCTAGGGTGGAGGGGGGAAGGACGTTCCCAGGTGATTTGACTCTCCACACTGGGGGTGGGGTGACAGGTAAGTGACCTGGAGCCAAGCTGAGAGTGGAGGAGAAACCCTAGGGAAGTTTTGTCCCATACCCTCCCCACTCCCTCTGTTATCCAGGAGAAACCAGCTTGAAGTACAGGCAAGGCTAATTCTGGAAAGGAAACAGATCATCTCACCTGACACCTAAGGATAGGGATAGCAGCTCTGGGTGGAAAGGGAAGAGGGACGGGTTTGTGTCTCCCCACGCCCTCTCTTGAAGCAGGGTCTCTATGTTCCAGGCCACCTACAGCCCAGGTTAACCTTCCTGCCTGAGCCTCCCTGCAAGCCCGAACTACAAACACAAACCTGTGGCGCCACACCCGCCCAGGATCCAGTGTTATCAGAAGTCACCTATAATAAACACGGGCTACTATTCCTGCCCCCAAAATACAAATGAAGACATCGAGGCTCAGGGAGTTTCGGTGACTCACAGGGAAGACAGGGAAGGGTGAGATTCGAACTTGGGTCGACTTGATTCCAGCGGCCACACCTTTCACCGCCTGGTTCTAGGGCGAAGCCATTGGGAAGCCCGGTCTACCCCCACCCCACACTCCGCGGTCCTTGCCTCCCGAGTCCCGCCACCATCGGCCCCCGCCCGCTCACCCGCAGCTCCTCCGCATGCTCCTCCGCCCGGCGGACGCGGTGTCCCCGGTTGAGTTTATTGGTATATTTAAGGTATACAGTACAATTACATTCCTTATTGGGATCTTGCACCTTTACATGACAGGTCTTGGTTCTCATTTTTTTCCTCTTGTGCATGACCTCCCTTCACCCACCTCCCCTCCCCATTTACAAACACTTTATTTCCATTTTTACATATTGTTTTCTTTTCACTTATTACCTTTCCACTACCCTTCCCATTTTCCCTACACCTTTAGCCCTTTCTTTCCGCCCCCGCCCTGATCCTGCCCTCTTCGCCAGTCTTTCTCTGCTGAATTAAATCGTATTGTATGCTTGTTTTTATAAAGACGTTAGAACAACAAATATTAATGTGACCATAGAAAACTATTAAGCACTTACTAAGTGCCAGGTTTTAGCAGGGCGTGGTATACACCTGTAATCCCAAATACCTGGGAGATTGAGGCAGGAGCATTACATGTTTGAGGCCAGCCAGGGAATTAAGAGAGATTCTGTCTCAAAATACAATAAAAAGGGCTGGGAATGTAGCTCAGGAAAATAAAAATTCAGTGCCAAGTTTTGCCAAGCACTTTACAAGCATTTTATCATCTTCACAACACCTCTTGTGAAAGATAAATTAGGCGAGTAGCTGAAAACAAGGCTCTGGTGTCAGACTGCCCAGTTCAAGTCCCTTATAACCACCCTGTGGCCTTGACTGTAAAATAGGGATGACAGGGTGCCGGGGATTTAGCTCAGTGGTGCCGAGCCTGCCTTGCAAACTCAAGGTCCTGAGTTCGATTCCCATTACCAGAAAAAAAAAATAGGGATGACAGCACTTGCCTAACAGACTTTGGCTTGAGGAATTAGTAAATTAAAAACACATTAAACAGTGCAGTACCTGGAACACAGACAGCAGCTGCAGTCTCCCAGCAGTTAATAGTACATGGGAAGTACTATTAATATTCCAATTTTTTATGGATGTTAAATGACTTATGGGCAGGGCATAGTCACTAATTAATGGCAATGAGTGAGAACCTGAGGCAGTAACCTAAGGTTACTATGATTTACTTTTTTATTTTGGTGATCAAAACCAGGGCCTTTTGCACACTAGGCAGGCACTGCACCACTGAGCAACATCCTCAGCCCTGGTTGATAAATATATATATATTTGGGGGGTACTAGGGATCGAACTCAGGACCTTAAACTTGCAAGGCAGGCAGCAACACCACTGAGCTAAATCCCTGACCCTGAGGTTTTTGTTTGTTTGTTTGTTTAATTAGCACCATTGGAAAGTAATGCATGTTTATTGTGAAGAAAATCAATCTTGCAAATAAGAGCATGGAAGCACTCCTTCCAAAAAAATGGCTGACGTGGACTGAGCCATTTCAGAGGTTTCTCCCCAGACCCCTATATGGCAATATAAGGCCAGATTGAGCCCTTTGTTGGAGGCCCAGTCTAGGCCTACAAGGAAGGCACTGCTCCTCAAGCCCAAACTCCATCTCAGGTCTTGGCAGAGAGCTGAGCAAACTCAGCTAAAGGGGGCAGGGCTCAGGCCCTGTGTGTTGGGGTGGATTCTGGGCTCAGCACATCTGGGGACAGGTGGCAGCAAATTCTTCTGGGGGGAAAACCCACTACATCTGTGAGACTTCTGGGGGGCTTAGGCTCTTCTGCCCTGAGGTTCCTCTAAGCTACCACTACACAAAGGCAACAGAACCCTTCTCTTCACAGGCCCTAAGCTTTAGCCCTGAAGGAGTAAGGGCAGCTAACAGCCTGGAAAACACCCAGAGCAGTACTAAGCGATGTCATCTTCCAGCATGGACACTGTGTCACCCCACAAACACAAATATTATGCCACATGGCCAGACAAAATAACAGAGTGGAATGTCACATTATAGGTTTCATCACAGCTATACCACTCACTGCTATGGGACTGCAATCAGCTTACTTAGTTCCTCTGGTCTCAATTTCCTTATCTCAGTGGTTGTAGTGGTACATGCTTGTAATTCCCACACTCAGGAGGCTGAGGCAGGAGGATTTCTGCAAGTTCAAGGCCAGTTTGAACTACGTAGCAGGACCCTACTTCAAAAAACAACAAAAACTCAATTTCCTGATCTGTGTAATGGGGATGTTAATAATACTACGCAGCTCAGAGTGCTGTGTCGAGAATAAAATGAAATCTTACTTGCAAAATGCTTGTTTTGACATATACCTGTGAATAATATAGGATTTTAGTATTCATGTTGGGATCTGTAACTGTGGCAGGTTTGGGAATGTAAATTGAGTCAGGCTCTTTAGAGACCTTGCAGTGGTCCTGTTATCAAAAGAAGCCTTTCAGCGCATCCCAATGGGAGGGTGACGTGGGTGATGTCTTCATAACTGTATCTGCCCTCCTCTGAGGGTAGAAATGGAAATGGGCCATATTAATTAGAGATTACTTTGGGGTTTTTTCCCCCTGAGGGTGAGGGAGCTATGGGGACAGGAAGGGGAAAAAGGTTAAGGTCCCTGGGAAAAGCTGTGTTCCTTCCTTGCGTGTGGCCTTAGAGCAGTCAGTGGCCCTAGGAGGGCTAGGACTGGAAAGTCACAGTGGAAATCATCAAACCCTTTGCCCTTTCCAGGCAAAGGGACTAGGAAACACAAAGGGATACAATGGGAATGGATTTGCTTTTAGAAAGTTGGGTTCATCTGTTCCATTGCTCTTGAACTGGTGCTGGACAATCAGCCCCTTCCTGAAACAAACAACAAGCCCTGCAGGACACGCATCCTCAACAGGCCCAGGATACTCATAAACTCCCAGGCTGGGCCTTTCAAGATTTTCCCAATCCAGAATCACTAGGGGATGGGGCACAGGAGACGGAGGAGGGAAATGGAGGCTTTCTAGTAAGATTCTCATTCTTTACATCTGGAATGGAAGCTGAGTGTGGGGGCTCATGTCTGCAATTCCAGCACTCAGGAGGCTGAGGCAGGAGGATCGCTATGAGTTCAAGGCCAGCCTGAACATAGTGAGAACCTGTCTCAAAAAAAAAAAAAAAAAAAAAAGCCTGAAGTGGAACTAGGAATCTGCATTTCTAGCAGTCACCCATGGTTAGGAAGCAGGTGATCCCTCTGACCTAAACAGTGCCCTAAGCAGTGGCAACCCTTTATGAGGTGGGAATAGCAAGTCAAGAAACGAACCAGGTATGATGACACATGCCTGTATCCTAGCATTCAGGAAGCTGAAGCAGGTTTGCCATGAATTGGAGGCCAGTCTGAACTATATAGTCTCAAAAAAGGAAAAAAAAGAAAAAAAGGAAAGAAAAAGAAGGAAAGGAAACAATGAACTGACCAACTATTTGTTGCTTTTTCAGTTAAATACATGGAAGTAAACAAACTTTATGGGAGGCCATTGTTTTGGCCAAGGCTCCTGCACTAGGCCCCAACAGACCAAACCAAACCAATATGGAGTCATTCGTGCTCACGTTTAAATTCCACGTTACCAAACTGAAACTAAATTGTCACAAACTTGCTTATCTACTACTTCTACAAAGCAAGAGCAACAGATTATTGTCCCAAACAGGCCAGATTTAGATGGTATGATAAAGGAAATCCCCTTTGTTTTGACCCGGTAAGAAAGTAACTTCAGAATGACTTTATTTCTGCTTCCTTCAGCCCTGTCCTGCCCATCAAACCAACCTCTTCATCTTAGTCCGTCCATTTTACAGAATGATGTGTTGCCCAATGTTAGAATTGTCAATAAAAGCCAATTTGATCATTTAACTAAATTTAGCTAAATTTGTTATAATTTGCTCTCTTGACTACACCTAAGTAAGAGGATGTGTATGGGCAGTGGAGACCAAGTGCACTTCTTTCTGAGGGTCATGTTCAAAAAAAAAAGTTTGAAAGCTGCGTAGGCTGTACAGGGACTTCTGGAACCCTGTCGGGCATGGGAAGGACTGTGCTTAAACTTTAGAGTTTGTACAAGTAGGACACTCTGAACTGGTGACAGAGCAAAATGGACATGTTTATTACATTTTAGTCATTCTACAAGTTTGTTGGGCACCTACCTGTGAGCCAGGTCTTATTTAACTGGGGTGCAACAGTCTAGAACAAAGTTACTTCCACGGATGAATGAAACAAACAGATATGTAGTCCAATACCAATAGTGAGAGATGAAGAACATTCGAGATTTTATAAGAGGAAATTTCTGAGATGTCCTATATTTAATTACAAAGGCCAGAAGATGAAGGGGAGGACAGATGAGGAGAGTTCATCAGCTAACAAATTACAGGCCAGCAACAAGAGATCGTTTTGGCTTTTCTTTTCTCTCTTTTTTTTTTTTGTTTGTTTGTTTGTTGTTGTTGTTGTGTTGTGTTGTGTTGTGTGTGTGTGGTTTTTTGTTTTTTTGTTTTTGAGACAGGGTCTCACTATGTAGTTGAGACTGACCTGGAACTCACTATGTAGTCCAGGCTGGTCCTGAACTCACAGCGATTCTCCTGCCTCAGCCTCCCGAGTGCCGGGATTACAGGAGTGTGAAAAGATGGCTTTGTATTCTTGAATATATGTTAAAGCGTTAACTCAGGGTTGGGTGTTTGGTTTAGCGGCAGAGCACTTGCCTAGCTTGAAAGAGGCCCTGGTTCCATTCCCAGCACTGAAAAGCACCCCCCCACACACTTTAACTCCAATCTCATCATAAGTCCCCCAGGCACCTGCTTACAACCCCTGCCAGTCCAAAAGCATCCATTACTTCTCCTTATAGATTGCCCCTACCCCAAAGCTTTCCCTGCTTCACACAATCCCTCATCTAACAACTTACATCTTTCTTCCTCAAATTTTCGTTACAGAAACAACGTTCCTGGTTCTGGCCCAGTGGACACATTCCAAGTTCTTACATAGCTCTGTGGCTGGTAGTTGCCGGAACTCGTCCCAGGATCTGCTCCTTTTTCTAGCTAGCATCTATAACTTCTCTGTAAAGCTGTCATTTCAGGGAACACAGTCTCAAGAGCTTGTTTCAACAATGGGAAAGGGAGTATGGAGGCAGTGCTGGTCTAGAAGGTATGGCTGGAGCTCTAAGACTACCTGGGGAAGGAGCTGTCCAGGCAGAGGAGGTACAAAGTGCAAGATTTCTTTTTATACCATGCAGGACCTCTGCTCCTCCTCACTGATGAACTACATATGAGTTCCATGGTGTGATAATCTGTTTTAAGTATAATTACAGATCTTTGCACATATGAACATCCGTTAGCCCCTACTATGAAATATATGAGATGGTTATTTATTCCTATAAAATCAGGATTCTGTGTATATCCTGCTCTATAACCTGCCCTTTCACTTGCTTGTTAATGATACTTACAACATTTGGTTAGGCAAGCACTCTTCCACTGGTTTACATATCCACCCCTTTTTATTTTGAGACAAGGTCTGGTTAAGTCACCCAGGTGGGCCTTGAGCTTCCAATCCTCCTGCCTCGGCCTCCTAAGCAGCTGGGATTACAGGAGTAGGGGTGGCACTGCATCACATCTCAAGGATTATTTAGTGAATGTTTAGAAAGGGTTCTGGGAAGAACTATCCTTCTCTCAGGTCTGATCCTCCATGGCAGACCCAGAATGTCTATTTGCTCAGTGGGGCTCTGGCCCGCCCCCACCCAGCTGGCCCTGTGGCAACTCTTCCGTCCACCTCAGATCCTTTTGCAACATGTCTAGCATCAGTGCTAGAAGTCACCCAACTGCAGTTTGTCTGGTTTCCAGGAGTATCAGTGAGTATCAACACTCGGGCTTCTTGTCCTTCTGTGACATTTTCATAGCACAATCAACTGTCACATTTAAGAGAACTGGGCAACCTGCCAGTGCAAACTCAGACCACTTAGGCCCCATGTGATGGAGTAGACAGACAGAGCTCTCTACTCAGGTCAGACCAAACCAGATGTGCCCAGATCTCATCTCCAGAGGGCTTTGGGATCAGCTCACTTCACAGGCAGAACATCATCAAACAGAGCAAGTCCAGGGAAGAACAGCCAATCCAAGTAACAAAGAACCCACAGCCAAGGTTATATTTACATACGAGACACTGGTAGTGTTAGACTGAGGGGTTGGGAGGTAAGGGGCCTAGAGGTCTATACATGAATTTATGTTGCTTGTACCCTAGCATCCTATTTTGTGGGCCAATTATCTTTCCATACTGTCTTCCCTTTTTATTCTTTATTCAAAAAATATGCAATAAGGAACTGGGAATGAACTCAGTGATAAAGTGCTTGCCTAGCATGTGCAAGACCCTTGGTTTGGTCCCCAGTACTGCCAAACAAAACAGAACAAAATTCAGTAAGTGCCTACCGTGTGCTAAACTTGCACTAGCCCCGTGAGGCTATTTAAATTTAATCTTAATTAAAATGAGTAAAATTCAGGACTGGGATGTAGCTCAGTGACACTGTGCCTGCCCCGCAAGCACAAGGTCCAGAGTTCAATCCCTGTTACCACAAAAACAAACAAACAAAATGAGTAACATTTTAAATTCAGTTCTTCAGTTGCACTAGCTATATTTCAAGTACTCAGCAGCTACATGGAGCTAGTTGACCAGTCGGGACTGGTCAGTGCAGAAATGTTATGGTGAGCCAGAAGTGACAGCACATGTCAGTAATCCCAGCCCTCTCAAGGTTGAGACAGGAGGATCATGGCAAGATTGAGGCCAACCTGGGCTATATAGTCAGTTCAAGGCCAGCCTGAACTTCATAGCAAGACCCTGTCTCAAAAAACAACAAACAAAAGAAATGCTATGGTGTAGTGCTATGGGACTGGTCAGAGCAGAAACAGAACATTTCCAGCACTGTAGAAAGTTCTATTATAATGCTATGCTGGACCCTGTGTCAGGCACCATCCATATAAGTATAAATGAGACTTAGTCACTGTCTTTATGGAGCTCACAGATGAGTAAGACAAGAAATCAGCTGGCACCATAGCACATGCTTGTAACCCCAACCACTCAGGAGGCTGAGGCAGGAGGGTCACAAATTTGAGGCCACCCTGGGAAACTAGGTAAGAACCTGCCTCAAAATCAAGAAACAAATAAAAAGGACTGGGATTGTAGCTCAGTGATGAGTGCTTATCCACCAGACTGTGGGTTCAACCCCCTAGCAAAGCAAAAAAAGCAAAAGAAAGGAAAAAAATCACAATATGTTGGAGAAATTGTGCAGGCTTTGGAAGTGCAGAAGTAGGAGAGCTAACCCAGTCCAGAGCAGAAGAGGAATGGTTAGGGAAGACTTGGGAGTACAGGGAGAGAAGCTGAGGATAAAGAGCCAGACAGATGATCTAGGTAGTGATTGCCACATGCAAGGATCTAAAGGTGACAGCTGGCACAGTAAATTGGGAAACTGCAAGTACCTTAGACCACTGAACCACACAGGATGGGTGGCAGAGGTAGAAGATGAGGCTAAATAGATACATACTAAACCTTATAGAAGGAATTTGGATGTCACCTCAGATATCAGTTCCCTATTATGTATAGCAATTTTAAGCTCAGTGTTTGAAATGACATTGTTTATTTGATCAGAATTCTGTGGATTGGCAAATAGGGCTAAGTTCAGCTGGACTGTTCTTCCGATGGCTGCTCAAGGAGCTACAGTCATCTGATGGCTCATCTGGGGCTGGAGAGTCTAAAATAGTCTGACTTACAGCCAGGCGCAACGGTTCACACCTGTTATCTTAGCACTCTGGCAGGCTGAGGCAGGAGGATTGCAAATTCATGCCCAGCCTGGGAAATTTATCAACTTAGCAAAACTATGTCTCAAAATAAAGAAAAAAAATTAAAAAGGGCTGGGAAATAGCTCAGTGTGAAGGCTCTGCGTTCAATCCCCATTATTTTTTAACAATAATATAAATGGTGATGATGATGGTCATGTCTCATATGTCGGATGTTTGGTGCCAGCTATTAGGATGGACCATGTCTCAAACAGACTAGTCTGGTCCTCCTCCCATGCTGGCAGTAGCCCAAGAAGATAAAAGCAGAAACTGCAAGTCCTTCAGAGGCTTAAACTCAGAAGTCCCACAATGTCATTTCTGCTACATTCTATTGAGCAAAACAAATTACAAGGCCCGCTCCGATAGAAGCTACAAAGAATCTATGGTCATTTTCAATCTATCACACTCTGGATGATCTTGGCCTGATCCATGGTAGTGGCTAAAGAGAGGGCAGATTTTTATTTTTAGGATATTTAGGAGGTAAAATTGAGGAATCTTGGGGATTGTTCTCAAAGAAGAAAGAAAAGATGTTACAAGTGACTCCTATATCCTTGATTTGGGCGATTAACAGATGGCAGAAAAAAGAGGAGGAACAGGTTTGAGAAAAAGATGATGTTTCCAGTGTGAGTCATGTCAGTGGGAAGGTGTTTTTTAGACAGCCAAGTGGAGACAGGTGGATATACAGGTATGGCTCAAAAAGCAGTCTGGCTGCAGATACCAGTTTGAGAGTATTATATGCCACAAGCCTAAGGCATCTCTCAAGGGAGCTCCATGCCACAGCAAAAACATCTTGAGGGCAGGAATCTAATAAATCAGCCTGTAGCTATACTGAGCCTAGTCCTGTGCCTCAGCAATCGGCCTATTCTAATTATAGGGAAGAGGGATGAGATTGTAGGGAGAGCCCTCAGTCTGAACTAACATCAATGTTGCAAGTGGCAGAGGAATAGAGCCCAGGTCCTGCCAGGAAATATATCTCTTGACAACAGACCACTGACTCAGAAAAGAATGAGTGCATCAGCGAGGAGGGAGCATCCACAAGGGATGGTGCAGATACCTTCCTTCGGGGGGAATACAGATTCAGTGGCCAACCTGGATACTCTGCGAAGGCAAAGTTGTCTGGCCACTCTCATTCTGCTCAGGCACCCAATTTTCAGAAACTCCACAAATCTTCATTTATGGTAGTTTAGGAGACCTGCCACTGGAAAGGCCACATACTAAGGTGCAAAAGAAAAAGATCTTATTCACTCATTCATTTACTCACTCATTCATGGATTCAACAAACGTTCAACAAGCCCAATGCTATGCACTAGGAATACGGAGATGAATAGACTTTGGTCTGGAAACGACGTGACTGTAGCTGTAAAAATTTTGTCGTGTGGCTGCTGTTAGTTTTCGAAACTCTTACATTTGGATCTCAAGAAAAGTGTTGAGGGATCTCCTTGCTGTCGTGCTGAGCTGTTGTGGTTTGATGAAGGAACGAATGTAAGAAAGAGGGAAGTAGGGTCCAAAGGAGGGATCTCTGTCTGGCTGGAACTTAGGGAAAAACTAAAGAAATAAGGCAACCCCCTCTCTGGTAGAATAATAATTAAAAGATGACATGTACTAGGCACTTTCTCCATGGCTATTAAACACACCACTTTCCTTGGATGATACAGATTCTTTGGGCAGCATGCTCTGGGGTACATTCGTCCTCTTCACTATACCTCATCAACACATTGTTACATTAAGAAAGCCAGGCAGGGTTCTGTCCCTTGAAGACTTCCGGGGAGCGGAACTTAAATTCTGAGTCAGCCAAGGGAGCCCGGAGGTTTTTCTCCAGTACTCCTGCCCTAACGACGCGCGGCCCGTTGCTAGGGGCCGAGGCGCGGGAGGCGGTGGAGGGCGCGGATGCCCTCCTGCTCCGCGTCCCGGTGGGCCTCACTGCTAGACCCGCCACTCCACCGGTGGGTATGGCGCCCAAGATGGTAGAAAGGGGTGCCACGGAGAGATGGAATCGGTCGCACTCTCTTTGTCACAGCCAACCACCTGGCCGAAGCGGGGAGGGGGTTTCAGTGTCAGCGTTAGGCTGGGGTACACTAGGTTTCCACCTTGGGTGAATCCTCCTCGCTCACAGACATCAAATATGAGCTTTAGCGGTTTGCATAATGGAAGGAGAGCGTATGTGATCTGAAGAGCCAGGAGGGAAAAACTGCAGACAGGTTGTCCCCATCCTTGGGAGTTCCGACTTAGAAAATTAGAGCTATCTCAAAATAAAAGTAAATAGATAAATAAGAAGGGCTGAGATGTAGATCAGAGTGAAGGCTCCATCAGTGGTGTGGAACCTATGGCACACGTCCCAAAGCTGGCTGTTTATCATTGAAAGTTCTAAAAGGCTCACCAGCCCTGCAAGGTTCAATCCTAGTACCATGCTAAAATAAACAAGGAAATTGCCTTTTGTCTCAAAAGCAGTAAACTCTGAAGTAAGCAGTACATTCTGAGGATTTTTGATTAACGTAAGTAAAATCAAAATGTTTAATGATGAAATTAAATATATTTTGCATATTTTAAAAGATGTATAATTAACTTTACAGTACACTTTCATTGTTGGAAATGTGAATTATATAGCTTTGGAATTTTGTAAACTATTGCTTTCTTTGTAAAGAAAAACTGTACTAAACAATCTTTTCAATTAAACAGTCCTTATTTACCTTGTAAATCTCTTTTCAGTGCAAACATATGCTTACACAGAGATTAGGTTGAGCGTCTTTTCACTAATTACAGAGATTAGGAAGTGGCTGCCTGAACTATTTTCCAAAGGATAAACATCGCAAATTGTTGAATACGGCACTCACCAAGAAGATCCTATTGGTTTGAGGGTAAGTAATTCTAAAAGTTACCTTTCCCTAGAATGTACCAATAATACTCTTCACTTGGGAAGTATAGTTTTCTGAAGATGACAGCTAAGAATCCAATCAATTTTAAGCACAGCCAGTCCATTTATAGCACCTGCAATTTCCAATGACCTAGATCTACGGGTAGCACCTGTTTTTGTAGTTTGATGGCAATGTTGAAAAATGGGTTAGGCTGGCCCTACACTATCTATAAACATAACATCCCAAGGATTTTGGAAACTATCCTGGAACTTTTTCTTTTAGCACATCTTATGACCTGTTACAGAGAATCCTAGAAATGTTAGATTCCAATTTGTGTGTTGTACCATATAATGGGGTACAATGATGAATAATGAAAGTCTGTTTCTTTGTGGAACATATAATTTACTAAAAATCATTTAGCACCTATCCTATTATTTTTTTTAGTACTAGGAATTGAGCCCAGGCCTCACACATGCTAGGCAAGTACTCTGCCACTGAGCTACATCCTCAGCTCTTTTTATTTTAAGACAGGGTCTCACTAAGTTGCCCATGCCATCCTCAAACTTGTGATCCTCCTGATTCAGCCTACTGAGTAGCTGGGGAGATTGAAACCTAGAATGTAGACTGGAGCCATTCAGGGACACATGGTGACATGAGGCAGAGCTGGGGCAAGAGCCCAAACTCTTGATGCTATAGCAGTGTTCTTGCCACTGACTTGTGCTTCTGTACTACTTACCTATTCCTGTCAGGAGCTCCGTTCTGACAACTCTCAAAACTCTTCTGGAAAACTCTTTTAACGATCATCATATGAATGAGAATACTTACATGGTTAATTTTGGCTGCTGTTCTTGTTGTAAACAGTTCTTCCTAGAACAAGGCTTGTTTAGTCCAAAAGCACCTCACCTTAGAACTTTAAGGAGAACCCTAGAAGAAGTGGGGACTGGGCTCTGTCATTGCTCCATTTACTTCCCTCAGCCCCCTGGCATCTTGGGAATAGCTAGTTGTAGAGGACACGGGACCTAAAATGGCTGAGATTGAACCCTATCAGTTTCCTTCTGTGTCAGCAAATGATCACACCGGCCAGTATCTTTAGGTTTGTCTTTCTTTGTTTCCCTCTGTTTCACCAGCTGCTGGTATGGGCATGAACAAATTAGGTTCTTAGGTGTTTAGTACTTAGGAGGTGTTTCCTGAGAAAAGGAGTGGATAGGCATCTTTGAATGTACCATTCATTCTCTTCTTTTCAGTTCTAGCCTTGTGACTGATGGGGATAATGTAAGTAAATCTGGGAAACAATTTTTTTGGCTCTAATATATGTCATCTATTATTAACATGATTTTAATTTCCAGGTCAGTTCTCAAGTTTTTTGCCCTCAAGACTCTTTCTCCCTTTTAAAAATCACTAAGGTCTCCAGAGAGCTTTTGGGGTTTTTTTTTGTTGTTGTTGTTTTTTTTTTGTACCAGGGTTTGAACTCGGGTCTTTGCACTTGTGAGGCAGGTAGCAGAACCACTAAGCCAAATCCCCGGCCCCTGAGCTTTTGTTTATATATGCTATAGATTGGGTTCAGATTGCTCCTTTGCTATCTCCTATTGACATTAAAACTGAGACATTTAAAAAGATTTGCCTATTTAAAGCAATAATACAATACTCTATTTCATATTAAAATAAATAATATCATTGTATGAAAACTAAACTTTACAGGGCTGGGGATTTAGCTCAGTGGCACTGTGCCTGCCTCAAGTGCAAGGTCCTGAGTTCGATCCCCTGTACCAAAATAAATAAATAGATAAACTTTACAAACAGTTTAGTTGGGAAAAATTATATCTTTCTAAACTCTTAAATAGATGACAACTTAGAGTCTCATATCTGCTTCTGCTTTCAATCTGTTGCATTACATATTTTTAGGTTGACAGGTTGAGAAATCAGGCCTCCCACAGAGATGCAGTTGAAAAGGGAGGAACTCAAGGACTCCTGGAGACTCAGGAATCCCTCCTGGTCCTTAGATCATACTTTGAAAGCTGCTGGCCTATGCCATTGCCCTTATTGTATTGTTTAGTGTCATTATCTCTTAGCATCTCATTTTCATTACAGAATAACCTCATGATCCTGGAATGTTGATTTAAAGAAGTGTCACAGTAAAATTATTTAATACAGTCCAGCAAGCAAGGAAGGTCATAACACTTTGGAATAACTAAATGCCTTCTTGTAAGAAGCTTCACTAATGTCATTTATTTTTTATTTTTAATTACAGGCTCTTAGTATTTATTTTATTGTGGTAGAGTATCTACACCATAAAATCTACCATTAGTGACATTTAGTACATAGACAGTGTTGTACAGTCATCACCACCTATCTAGTTCCATGGCATTTGCATCACCCCAAAAGGGAAACTCAGTACCTGTTAAGTGGTAAAATGCTCCCCAGCTCTTCACATCACCTTTGCCATTGGCAACCACTAATCTGCTTGCTCTCACTATAGATTTGTGAACCATGTAGATATTTCACATAAGTAGGGTTATACATTATGTAGCCTTTTGTATCTGGCTTTTTGTTGTTGTTGTTGTTTTTGGTATCGGGGTCGAACTTGGGACCTTGCGCTTTCAAGGCAGGTGGTGTATCTTGGTTTTTTTTGGATTGAACCCAGGACCTTCACCCCTTTTTATTTTTCACTTTGAGACAAAGTCTCACTAAGTTGCCCCAGCAGGGCTCAAACTTGCAGCCCTCTTGCCTCATCTTCCCAGAGTGCTAAGATTACAGGTGTGTGCCACCATGCCTGGGCTTGTAGTTAGTTTCTTTTTCTGAGCGTGAAATTTAGAAGATTAACTCATGTTGGAGAGATCCATCGATGCAGGGTTTTTTGCACCTTTTGACTATTGTAAAGAGTATTTTTGTTTGAGCACCTGTTTTCTTTTTTTTTGTACCAGGGATTGAACTCGGGTCCTTGTGCTTGCAAGGCAGGCCACCGAACTGCTGAGGTAAATCCCTGGCCCCTCATTTTTTTTTTTAATTGGCTGTATTTCCTGGAGTGGAATTGCTAGATCTGGAGGGTAATTCTGTCTTTAACTTATTGAGGAATTTCTTAGTACTATTTTTACATTTTTAAAAGTTTTTAACTAATATATAAAAACATAAAAATTATACATATTAATGGGGTACCATGTAATGTTTCAACATGTATACTTTGTGTAACGTTTAAATCAGTTTAAACATAGTTCTTATTTATTTATCTATTTTTGGTTTTTTTGAGACACAGTCTTACTATGTAGTCCAGGCTGGCCTCAACCTTTTGGTGATCCTCCTGCCTCAGCCTCCCAAGTGGTGTGCACCAGCACGCCTTTCTAATTCTTAGCATTTTAAAACATTAATTTTGTTTTTATTAACCTGTCAATGCCATTGCTATTGGTAGCTGCCGTCCCAAGACCATAAGAGTAAAGCAGGGAAAAGAAGAAAAGCAAATGCATAAAATTAGTCCTTCAAAAGAAAAGCTTTGATATAACCATACTTTATCATTGTACCTGGCAAAATTCACTGTGTGCATTGGTCTTTTTTACTAAACAGGGGACACAACTTCCAACAACTGCAAGGGATGCTGCTACTCCGGTGCCTCTGGAAAGGCACTCTTCAGAAGCTTTCTTGTCAGTTCTGTGCTCTGATGGGGAAACTGCAAAGCAAACTCAAACACAGCGCTTACAAATGCAGGTACAGCAGTCTTTCCCCAGAGTCTCCAATGTTATCACACCCGGTTACAACTCTCTAGGAAAGGAAGGGAAAGCCCAGAGTGAGTGTTGATGCTTTTTCCTGAGCAATTCGGTCTATTTTCTTTTGGACGAGAGCCAGTCACCTTAGTAGTTGGTATCTGCACCCATACCTGGAGGGGCGCTGCATCTTGGGCATTAGTCCACAGTGTCAGCAAAGACTCCTGGCTTCAGGGTACCCCTTTATCACATTTTAGTCATTCATTCATCCTGAACATTTTCAGAACAAGCAATAGCATTTCTGGCAATGTCAGCAGGTCTCCTTGGTCCTTTTCCTTTCCCTCCTCAGCCTGGCCTGAATTGCTACCATCACCCACAGTCCTCTTCCCCTTGCTCTCCTGTCCCCTCCCAGGCATTGGGCTTCTCATTGTCCATTCTTCTTTAGCAGGCCTGATGGAATTATAGAAGAGAGGATCCAAACTAAGACTTTTCAAGAGTATAGCCCCGCTCACGTGGATTCTGTCTTTGTCATTGCTGCTCTGAACTCAGAACTTTGTGTCTCTGGAGGAAAAGATAAGGTGAGGTTTGCAGTATTTCCCAGGAAACCACCTCATTACAGGAAAGATATTTTGAGGGGAGATCTAGGTTTCCATTTCTGGCAGGAGCGAGGCTGATTAGTGTAGCAGTGTAGACTTTTTCCCCTCAGTGTTGGAGATCTAACCTAGAGCCGCGAGAATGCTAGACAGGTGCTCTAGCACTGAGCTACATGCCCAGCACACAAGATGGACTTAAAGTTAGGAGGACTGGGTTGAATCCCTGCTCCGCCTCTTCCTATTCAGGCAAGTCTTTAAATGTTCTGAGTTTCAGCTTTGTTACTTGTTAAGTGAAGATGACGAACCCAGCCTCACGAGATAGTTGCATGGATTAAATGAGAGAACATAGGTAAGATCCTTAACCTTGTGCCATGCCTCCTATAGTGCACGCTTGACGTATGAACTCAGCTTGTTCCTGAGGGCTGATTGTAACTCAGGTTGGTCAGCTGAAGGCTCAGGGTCCTCTTACACAGCCTTCAACATCTCTCTCCTGTATACAGGCAGATCTCAGTGTCCTTAGAGAGACATTGCCCCAGGATTTTTCAATTAACCCCACACAGGAAAGGATGTTGTAATGTTTCTTCAAGAACTCTTTAAGGAGCCAGGTGTGGTGATTCATGCCTGTAATCCCAGTACTTGGGAGGCTGAGGCATGAGGATCACTGTGAGTTCGAGACCAGCCTGGGCTACATAGTGAGTTCCAGGTCAGTCTCAACTACATAGTGAGACCCTGTCTCAAACCGCCCCCCGCAAAAAAAAACTCTTTAAAGTTTAAATCTGTGTCTGAGACCATCTGGAAGCACAAGTGGCCAGCATTTGGGTCATAATTCAAAATTTTGGTAATAAGTTAAAACTAAAATTCTGAGGGCTGGGGATTTAGCTCAGTGGCATCACACCTGCCTTGCAAGTGCAAGGTCCTGAGTTCAATTCCAGATACTGAAAACACACACACAAAACTAAAATTCTGGTCATAACCCCAAGGGTCCACTGTATATGCTTTTTATAAATAGCAAGTATAATTCCAACCAACCTGTTTTTGATGCTGCCAGCAGACACAGGAGCCAGCAAAAGGAATTTTCTTTTTGCTTTCTTTTTTTTGTGGGGAGACAGGGTCTTGCTATGGCTATGTAGTTCAGGCCAGCCTGGGGCTCACTGTGTAGTTTAGGCTGGCCCTGAACTCTGGTCAATCCTCCTGCCTCAGCCTCCCAACTGCTGGGATTATAGGTGTGTGCCACCATACCTGGCAGGTACTTTCTAGTAACTTCTTTTATGTCTTTCTTTTACTGAAATTTACACCTCTGTGCATGATGATTTCTTCCCTCCAAAAAAAAATTTTTTTGTCTTTTTTCCCACTGTCACTTTGAATCTGATCGCTTTATCTCCTTCTCAGCAGGCTATATCGCAGCACTCACTGCTAGGCTATTCACTGCTGACTTTTTTGTGTACCAGGGATCCAACTTGGGACCTTGTGCTTACAAGGCAGGTATCAGTACCACTGAGCCAAATCCCTGGCCCGTCACTGCTTTCTGTATTGAATAACACTAATAATGCTTCTCATTTTCAGTAGCCTTTTAGAATCTTCAAATTTTATTTGCATACTATATTTCCCTGGTTTTAAGATGCATTTATTTTCAAATTCCATCACCTCTGAGATCAGAATGCACCTAAGTATCATAATTTAATTGACAGCATTTTGTCTTAAAATCTGTATCATCTTAGATGTGAAAATTTTCACTTATGTGAGTCTCCCTCACACCTGTGAGAAGTAGATAGGGCATGGATTGTCTTTTCCACTTTGAAGATCAGAAAACTGGTTTTTAACTAGGTCAAGTCCAACAGGGGCTGGGTCCACAAGTACCTGCTCCTTACTTACTGTCTAGCAGCAAACCATGGACACTCAGCCAGAAAATGTGTTCACAGTCCCTCTAGGGAGAGAAATGCTTACAGTAAAGTATTAAAGTATGTATCTGTGAAAGGGGAAGAAAGAAAATGTTAAAAATTATTCTCTTTGGTATTTGAGATTAGGATGAGTTTCTTTTTTAACAAAAAATGCAATCTGTTTCACAATAATGTAAATATATTTAACAGTACTAGACTATACACTTAAAAATGATTAAGATGAAGGGCTGGGGATTTAGCTCAGTGGTGCCATCACCTGCCTTGCAAGCATGAGGTCCTGAGTTCGATCCCTGGTACAAAAAAAAAAAAAAAAAGGTGAGATGGTAAACTTTTAAAACTAAAATAAATACAATAAAATGGGGACAAAATAATCCCATGTAGAATTCTCCTTCAGCATCTATGCCAGAACCTCAAGTATAATCCATTTTTTCTTGAGGATGTTATCCAGACCCATGAGGATAGTTTAGAGGAATGGCCCAGTGTTTCAGGAGAGACAGAGGAATGATCAAGAGGAAAGAAAAATTCAAGGCAATGAAATGTGAAGAAAGCCCATTGACAAAGAGGGAGTTAGTTACCAGGGAAAAATGAGATGGGAATGAAGGAAAGGCTAGTTTCAGTTAGGTGGAAATGGAGCGATCGAACTAACCTTTTCTCTTTTTTTTTGGTACCGGGGATCGAACTCAGGTCCTTGCGCTTGCATGAACTAACCTTTTCTAATGACTCTCTATAGACAGTTGTTGCCTATAATTGGAAAACTGGAATCGTAGTGAAAAAGTTCAAAGGCCATGAACGTGAAATTACCAAGGTAATTGTCAGTGATTAATATGCAGGGAATTTGGAATGGGATAAAGGAATTTCTAATAGCTTTCAATATTGACTGATTGATTTAAATATAAAAGCTTTGTTTGATGTGGTGAAGAGCCACTCCAGGAAAAGCAGAGCAAAGCATTCCAAAGTGAACAACCCAATATCCATTGATAGCTGCATGGATAAACTGTGTGGTAATAGACACATAATGGAATATTACTCAGCCTTTAAAAAGAATGGAAATTGGGTACATGTACAACCTTGAAAACATTACACTTAGCGAAAGAAGCCAGACAGAAAGGGTAAGTACTGTGATTCCACTTATGTGAGGTATCTGTACTAGTCAGATTCATATAGACAATGGAAAAAGTGGTTACCAATAGCAGTAGAGAGGAAAGAATGGTATAAATTTTCATTTTGGGATAATGAAAAACTTCTGGAAATGGATGGTGGTGATGGTGGCACAACAATGTGAATGTACCAATGCCACTGAATTGTATACTTAAAAATGGTTAGCCAGGAGTGGTGGCACACACCTGCAGTTCAGTCCTTGGGAGGCTGAGGCAGGAGGATCACTAAGTTCAAGGCCAGCTGGGGCTACATAGTGAGTTCAAGACCAGCCTGAACTACATAGCGAGATCCTGTATCAAAAAGGAAAAAAAAAAAAAGTTAAAATGATAACTTTCTTCTTGTGTGTATTTTAGCACAATATTTTTAAAATATCATAGAATATACTACAATAGGAAAAAACTGAGCAACGATCCATCAGAAAAATGCAACCAAATAAATTCAGGAGTTGTGATAATAATATCAAAGTCATAAGCAAAAGGGCTGGGGATTTAGCTCAGCGGTTCGGTGGCCTGCCTTGCAAGCACAAGGACCCGAGTTCAATCCCCGGTACCAAAAAAAAAATTTATAAGCAAAGTAAGAAGCATCAAATGGCCAGGCATAGATGTACACTTGTAATCTGGAGGCTGAGCCTGGAGGATTGCGAGTTCAAGGCCAATCTGAGTAATACACCAAGACCCCATCGCAGACAAACAAAGCATTATATGGAACAGACTCACTTTAAAGTGATGAAAAGTACAACAAAGTCACCTGTCACAACAGTATTGGACCTTGATGGTTTCAAAATAGTTCTTTGAAATCCACACAAAAAATAATAAATTTGATACAATAGAAAATAAATCTGATACAACAGAAATTGTTGTAAGGCATAGAAAAAATGGACTATTTCTTAATTCTTTTTATAAAGCCAGTTTAACATCAGTAGTAAAACCTGAAAAAGCATCTAAGGAAACCACATACCAGTGAGCTTCTCTGTCAGGTGCAATTAGATACTGCTCCAGATTACAGAAAGCCCAAATGTGCAGTCAGAGGTTCATGTGGCTTCATGGTGGTCATAAGGGAGCCAGATGCCTATGGGTTTTTTTTTTTGGTTTTTTTTTTGTTTGGTATGGGGATAGAACTTGGACTCCTGTCCTTTCTTTTTTTCCTCCTCTTCTTTCTTTTCCCCTTCCTTCCTTCCTTCCTTCTTGCTTTCTCTTCTTTCCTTTTCACAGTGTGTTGGTATGTTGCTTACATTGCCCAGGCTGGCCTTAAACTCATCATTCTCCTGCCTCGATCTCCAGAGTAGTTGGAACTATAGGTGATGCCACCACATCTGTCTCCTTCTGTGTTTCCTATCTACCATCACTAGAACCTAGATTCCTTCTTCACAGTTATCTCCCATTCACAAGATGGCTGCTGCAGCTCCAGTCGTTATATTTGATTTCAAGGCAGCAGGAAGGAAGAAGGGGCAAGAGCAAAGGTTGTCCCTGGTAGCCCCTTAGAAAGATTTCCCCTGATTATTTACTTCCACTTATATTTGCTTACCCATGTCTTCTAGGCAGTTGGGAAATCTGAATTTATGCCTGAGAACATTGCCATACCCAACATTATAGAGGTTTTATTGTTAAGTGAGAGTGGGAAAATGGATATTGGATGTACTACTTGCAGACTGCTACAAGTATTCATGCAAAAAACTTAAAAACAAAGTATTAGCAAACAGAATCTAATTTTTCCCTAAAAGAATAGCATACCGTGACTAATCGAGTTTTATGCTAAGAATGCAGAAATAGTTTACCATTAGGGAATCGATAAAGTAAGGAATTGATGATGATTCTGTATTAACCGGTCAAAAGAAAAGAATATGATCTTAATAGACCAGAAACATCCCTGCAGAATCCCTTGGCAAAGTAGAAAAAAAAATGGATCTTTATATGATTAAAAATAAATATAAAAGGACCTCTTTAAAGATAACTTGAATACTGCCGTGACGTGAAATAGGGGACAGCATAAGGTGGTGAATGAGACAGTACTGTATGCAGGAGCACTGGTCACATCACTCACCTGGGTGTGGTGACGACAGGGTGCCACAGGGTCACACAGAGATGTTCTACAGGGGACCTGAGAAGGGAGATGGTCTGGGCAGGCTCCATGGAGATGAGGGTTTTCAACCTCACCTGGAAGGTCAGGAGGGAGTCTGCTTCCTGAAGAGGAAAGAGGAGCGTAACACTGAGGAAGGTGGGAGTTCAGCCCAGCTGTGCTTCGAGCCACAGGTTTCAAATTTGGGGTTTTTGTTTGTTCGTTTGTTTTTGTTTTTGTTTTGTGGTGCTGGGGATAGAACTCAAGGACCTTGTGAGGCAGGTGTGGCACCACTGAGCTAAATCCCTGGCCCTTCCAAGGTATTATTCTTAAAACGTGTAGAGCAGTATAGCAAGTTCAAGCCTAGCCTGGGCAATTTAGCAAGACCCTGTCTCAATATAAAATTTTAAAAGGGCTAGGGGTACAGCTCAGTGGTAGAATGCATAGCGTGAGGTCCTGGGTTCACACATGTCACACAAACACACACACACACTCTGTGGGGAGGGTTTATTGCAAACCTGTCTCTTAAAGTCCAATCCATCTAGCATACCAGAGCTATTTTTGCTTGATTCCCTTTCTGAGCAGCTGGCCTGTGTCCCCAAATCAAGCCAGTTCTTCAGCGCCTCTCGAGACAGGACAGTCATGATGTGGGACCTGCACGGCTCCTCACAGCCCAGGCAGCAGCTGGTTGGCCACGACATGGTGGTCACAGGATTGGCTGTGAGCCCAGGTAAAGTGAAGCAGACCTTTTCCTAACACCTGCGTACTTCCCCAGAACCCTGTGCAAGTCCCACTCAAGCCTGACTTCTCGCCATTGTTTCCAGACTCATCACAGCTGTGCACTGGCTCTCGGGACAACACCCTGCTCCTGTGGGATGTGGGGACAGGACAATGTGTGGAGAAAGCCTGTGTCTCCAGGAACCTGGTATGAATTCAAACTTGATACAAAGCAGGGCAACAGCAGGGAACATGGAGTTACAGGAGGGGCTCGTGTGTACTCGGTGTTACAGCGTGGGTTTACAGTAGTATGGAGGCCCTGGGTTCAATTTCCAGCGCTGGGGTGGGGTGAGGCTGAAGAAAGAGATGAGGCCTCAGATCCTTGTGTCCTGATTATTGCTCCTATTAAATTTCTGTGACCCCCGGGGTTCTTGGATTATTCTTTTAGCTGCTCTCCTGATTCTTCCGCTCTAGAGAATAGTTCCACTGGTTTATACTGGAATCTAAAATGGTGTCACTTACTCCTTCAAAAAAAATATATATATATATAATATATATTTTGATACTGGGGATCAAACTCGGGTCCTTGTGCTTGCAAGGCAGGTGGCGGAACCACTGAGCTAAATCCCTAGCCCCTTCAAAATATACTTTTTCCATTCTGTGGGCCAGACACTGCTGGGAACAGGATTAGTGACCAAGGCATAGTTCCTGTCTTCCAAGGGCTCACAGGTTATGTGTATTATGTGTAATATAAGGTGACTGCTCTCACCTCTATACATGTAGCATCATTCAGAGAAATTAAGCATCGCCTTTTGCTTAATGTGTGAGTTACTCTGGTTTTTGTTGTTGCTGTTGTTGTTTTGTTTTGTTTTTTAGAGACAGGGTCTCACTATATAGCCCAGGCTGGCCTCAAACTCACAGCAATACCTCTGCCTCAGCCTCCTGAGTGGTGGGATTACAGCCCTGTGCCACCATGCCATTACTGTTTTTGAAGGCCAGTTTTCTGGATTTGTGTGAGCTTTTTGTTTTTTGTGGTGCTGGGGATCTACTTCAAGGCCTTGCACATAATAGGTAAACTCTTTGCCACTGAGCTACATCCTTACTCCCGGTTGCAAAACATGAACCTATTACTCATTCTCCATGAAGTCTCCCCAGAGGTTCCTCATTAGCTGTGTCATACCAAATTAGGTAAGCTCTTAGAGTCTATGTCTTCATTCATAAGATGGGGAGAATCATATCACTAGCTAATAATCTTCTAATTACACTAGATAATATATGTATGTGAAACACCTGTCATTGTCATTGTGCCTGACACATAGCAGATGTTCTTTTAGTGGTTGTCAAATTTCACTTATAGGCATCTTTTCTAATTTTTTTCTTTTCATAACTCAGGAACTTCCCATTGAGCTACATCTCAAGTTCTTTTTCTTTTTTTTCATCTTTAGACAATGTCTTGCTAAGTTGCTGAGTTGTCCCTATTGGGCTGGAACTTGAAGTCCTCCTGCCTCAGCCACCCAGAGTGCAGTATGCAGGGCCATGTCTGCACTGGTGAGGGGGTGCTAGTCTCTGTGTAGTCCAGGCTGGTCTTAAACCCACTGTGTAGCCAAGGCAGGCCATGAACTCATGATCCTCCTGCCTCAGCCTTCCAAATGTTTGTATTATGAGCATGACCCACTGAACCTGACTTTCTCTGTTCTAATTTTGAATGCAGCTGTTGATGGCAGGATGTGCTTGCTCAGATCCTCCATATTTGTGGCTGTGATGAAAATGAAAATCCTGTTACCCTGGGTTGTTTTGAAAACTGTCCCATGCCTGTGCAGCAGGGACTGCAGGAGACGAGATGAACACCGTCACTCTTCTGAGCCCTCTGAGGTATCAGACAGAGCTTCTGTGGTCCTGCTTTAGCAGCAGGGCCAGGCGCTAGCCGGTCACCATCACCAGCTGAGTCACAGGTGCTCTCAGGTTGCCCACCAGCATTTGGTGCACAACCAGCACCACTGCTACCACTGCTGTGATAACCAGGAGAGGCAGGCAGAGCCTGACTCATAAGTGTCTACAAAACACTGAATTCCTCTAAGTCTAAAATTTACCACTTCAGAATCCTTGAGAAGAGCTCAGAGATACCATTTAGCAGTTTACAGGAATTATAGCAGAAGAATGACTGGGTATAGAGACATTTTGAAAATGTTGCTTTTTCCAGGTCACTCACTTGTGCTGGGTCCCCAGAGAACCATATGTACTACAGACCTCTGAAGATAAAACCATGAGGTGAGTGGCAGTGAAGGATTTCTGGTGATGCTTGTGGTTCCCAGACTGACCTGACTGTTTCGCACACTGCTGTGCGCTTTCCAGCATCTCCCACCACCTTTCCCCTCTCCATGCTAGGATCTCTCTGGTCTGGCTACGAGAATGTTCTGAGTACAAACCAGTGCCAGGAGATCAGTCAGGAGTCAGCCCATGTTCTGGATGGTTTGGAAACAGCTGGCTCAGCCAGCTCCCACTGTGGGGATGTGTGCAGAGCAACCTCAGGATCAGTCACCTACCTGTCCTGCCCTGTCAGGCTGCCTGGCTCTCCACTTGCTGTCCCTCATGACTTCTGGGGTCCCAGTCACCTGCCCTTAGCCAAAGCCCTCCCTGGGGAAGCAGAGTCAGAATCTCCATCAGGGGAATCCAATGAAGTCCATAGTTCTTAAATTAGAGAGCATGGCTAGAAACTTTGACTCTCAGAAGAGATTCTACTTAGGAAAAGGCAAGAATGAGATAAAGAGGTAAAAGTGAGACCAGAAGAAAAATGAAACTCTCCTATGGCCTCCAAGGCCAAGGTTGGCAAAGCCTGTAGATCCTTTCTGTCTCCTCTGGAATGATGACTATCCTCTGTATCATAATTATTTTAAAATTTAAATTGCAGACACAGAAACAGCCATTGAAAACAACATCCTGAACAACCAAATTAACAAATTAACTTGAACCATTAAGATGCATGGTCTAAGGCCAGGGATTTAGCTCAGTGGTGCCACCGCCTGCCTCACAAGCTCAAGGTCCTGAATTCAATCCCCAGGACCCTCCCCCACAAAAAGGATTTGTGGTCTAAGTTCCTACTAGCTGATCTCAAAATAGAATTCAGATGTCATTCAGTTTAGTTACATCCTGTTAGCTTTAGAGCCTGAGAGCATGGCTGGTCCATGCCGCATTGTTTTGGTAAATCCTCATGTTCTGTTCTGACTGGCCTAAGCATCAAAGAGCCAAGGCTTCTGTGTTAGTGGGATATCACAGGTGTGTTTCAGGCATACCGGCTACAAACTCATTAATTGCTTTCATTTCCTTCAGATTATGGGACATTCGGGGGCTGCAGGTGGCTCATATGTTTCCCCCAAAGCAGCACATTCAGACCTACTGTGAAGTCAGCATGGACGGACACAAGTGTATCTCCTGCAGCAATGGCTTTGGAGGTGAAGGCTGTGAAGCCACGGTGAGAGCTTGTGTGGGGTACAGGTTCTGGTTGCCGATGAACAAGTCACTTACTCTGGCCTCCTACCTTTGGCCAGACTACACGAGGCATCTGTGCTGATGGCCCACACCTATTTCAGGTACACACTGTGACTGATCCTTTGCATTCCAAATGCTCTTTTAAGAAGCATCCTTTGACCTAGTGCTGCTTGTATTGGTAATAGACAAGAGGAATGGAATGAGAGCCAAGATACAGAAGTGCTAAACACAGAACCAGCCTGCTGACGTCTTTTCTGGAAGCAGAGCTTAGATAAGGGAGGGGATGCTTTAGAGCAGTTGTGCTTCTGTTGCAGCATGTGGCCATGGAAAGGAAGAGTCACACTCTAGGGAATGTGAGCTCCAGTGTTGGCCACATACCTTCTTTGCCGTTATTGCAGGATAGATGGTCGAGGCTCCTCCACAGTACCTTAGAAGTATAATCGTACAATAGCAGTTAAACGGGTTATCTAATTTCCAAACAGAACAAGTATAGCTCCCATTTTATCAAGCATTTATTATGTGTCAAGCACTGGGCTGAGCACATTACATGTACTATCTCATTTAATCCTTAAAACAATCCTGTGAGTTAGGCACTGTTATAATTCCCATTTTACAGGTGAGAAAAGAGAGGCACCATAAGTTGAAATCTCTTGTATATGACTACATCCCCGGTGAGTGGTAGATCAGAGTGTTGCAAACTTTAGTTGTAGCATCTCTCATCTGGGATAATGGACAACATGATCTCCAGTGACTTCATTGTTTTGGGGCATAGTTCAGTTTGATCTCCTCCCTGCATGTTATTCTCCAGTGAATAACATTCACATAGAAGAAATAATAGTATCAGTAAGAGTAGAACCCAGGGGAGATGTCACTTCCCTTATTGTAGACACTAGGCATTAAATCACAATGCCTGTACCTGTCTCTATTTATAAGAAGGTGCCTTTAACTATGGTAGTCCCTGCAGCACCCACAGATGCCAGGAAGCTGATATAAGGCATTCCTTGAGTTGTAATGGAAATCAAGCAACTCCATACTATTCCTTCATGCTGCAGGATTTAAAGCTTTTACTCCTCTAATCATGAAAAAGGCAATGACCCTTTCGACCCTTGTTTACCCTGTGTTGTTTGGTATTTAGTTGGTGCTCTGGATGGATGAGTGTTTGGGTATGATGGATGGAGATAAAGGGTTCATGGAGCTAAATGAGTAGGTAAGTGCATGGAATAGGTGGATCAAAATTGGAGGCCAGGAATAAGGTTATGAGTGATGGAGTAGTATGTATGAAACTAGGAGAATATGTATGATCTGGTCTGTATCCTTTCTTACTTTGCAGTTGTGGGACCTACGGCAGACAAGAAACAGAATATGTGAGTATAAGGGACATTTCCAGACAGTAGCATCCTGTGTTTTTCTACCAAAAACATTGGCCTTGATGCCTGTGATTGCTACCTCATCACATGATTCCAAGGTGAAGATTTGGAACCAAGATACTGGAGGTAAGGAGCCTGCTGTCAGTGCTTCTCAAAATACACATGAAGTCCTTAAACTCTTTCTTTCTATCGCTCATCATATACACAGCTACCCAGCTCCTGCCACTGTCCAGTCCCAGTGATTAAAAGATGACTCTGAGATGCCAGAATCGCTCTGGTCAGTCTCTGGCTAGATTCTGGTACCAAGCCAGCCTTCTTGTACCTTAATATGTGAACTCCTTCCTGAGAGTCTAAATCAGTGATAGTGAGCCTATGACACAGGTGCTGTGCTATCACTGCAAGCTCTAAAAGGTTTGCCATCACTGGCCTAAATAAAATATATTTGGCCCTTCTGTTCCTTCTTCCTGAAGTTCCTCATCAGGGTTTAACTTGTGATGCTCAGAATGCCTGGAAAAGGGAACAACAGTTAGCTCTTCTGAATTTGTTTTTTAAGGATTAAAACAAGACTCAGTTTTTGGTTGGGTTGAAGGAGAATAAAGACAGGCTATTTGGATTCTGAATCTGTGGTTTAAGACCACAGTAAAGTCATGGTGCTTCAAAGCACCAGAGAAATAATGGGGTCTTATGGAATGTGGCTCCTTAGAGTTCTCCATGTGTTCCTACTGGATGATTGCTCAATATTCAGGAATTTATGAGCTGTTTATTTTTTAAACCTTTGACGTTATGAAATCTAGTCATGGTGTATAGGTAATGGGAAAGGGGATGTTAGCAGAACCCCTGCAGTGGGTCCTGGTCTCCTGTGAGCCATGACAGCACAAGGTTAATTAAAGAATAAAGACAGAAAATAAGACTTACAAAGAAACTGGGTCTTAGGACTGATCAGTGCTGCTCTAGGCAATAAAGAAAGGGCCCCAAACACATCCAGTATCTATTGAAAATAACTGTGAGAAGGAATAGGGAACTGGGTGTGTTTTGAAGGCATCTAGTGAAATACTGCCGAACACCTGGCATGATGGTGCCAGGGAGGGCTATGAGGGAGTAGGCGCTGCTTACCTTGGTTGGACAGAACAAACAAGTACTGAGACCATGTAAAATTATCAAGCATCCCATTGGGTCAGTGAGAAGCCATAATTCAGAGGAAAGGAGTTTAATTAGGGTCACTCTGATCTCAGCTGATGTAACTCAGCAGAACCCTGCCACTTCACGGACCAGGACGTAGGCCCTACTGACAGCCATTAGCGAAGGAGCAATACTAGCCCAGCTCTGCTACCTGACTTGCCCATCTGAGTCATGGAGGGCTTCAATATTACTACTGATATAAAACATTATGGCTGAATTAGGGAAAGCAAGAAGCATGTGCTACTCATAGCCCTCTAGTACTGTGCGGGGATGTCTGCTACAATGGTAGAAATATTTATACCATGAAAATTGGTAAGTGTTATAAATAAATGTTAGGTTTTTAGTTTTTTGTTTCTGGTTTTGTTTTTATAGAAAGCTAGTTTCCAAGCACCTAACTGCCTCTATGATATTCTGTCCTGGACACAAGCTTCTGCCAGAAATAAGAACAGTATCTAGAGAATTTCCTATAACACATTCCCGAAACTCAAGTTTCCTTTAGGGGAGATAGGGTACCCCCACAGACAAAGGAGGTGGAACTCTGTCTAATGGTACTGTGCAGTCAGCTCAAACCAAATCTCCATGGTAAGGACAGACCTGTTGTAGCCTCACCCGGAGTTGATCTCCCAGCTGCCCAGGTGTAATAGTGGTGGTAGTGAGGGAGTAAATGTTTTAAATTTGATTATTATGAACCTGTAACCAGAGAGAGTGAGGTCTGAGAGTGCTGACCTGAACAGATGGTGCAAAGCCCCTGCCCTGGGAACATGCACCTGAAGTTCTTGGAATGGTGGCCTTGGAGGTGCAGATGGAGGCAGGTGGGGTCAGCTGGGATCCCCCCAAGACTTCCTGCAGGTCCCCATTCTTATTTTTCTTGAAGAGAGCTGGAAGCTATAGATCTGTTCTCCCTGCCTCTGCCCTGGCTTGTTCTCTGGGGAGGTAACCTGGGGCACCTTTCTAGCATGTGTTTAGCAGGTTAAGCCTCCTACTGTCTAAATGCATTTTTTTTTTTCTGGTACTGGGGTTCAAATTCAGGACCTTGCATTTGCAAGGCAGGCGCCATGCCACTGAGCTAAATCCCCAGCCCTAAATGCACTTCTTGATGGCACAGATCTTGTTTTACCTGGGTTCTACCCTCTACAATTGCAGTTATGGAAAGGACTGCTCTCCTGTGCTTTAAGTAGACATAGCGCATGGTGTATTTCCTTGGGTTTCTCATGAGGACATGGTGTTTCATTATACAGTCACACACTGCAAAATGATGTTTCAGATAACCACAGACCACATATACAGTGGTATATGCCACATGGCCCGGGTGTGTAGGAGACTATCATCTCTGGGTATGTAAGTATGTATGTGCTTTGATGTTGTACAATAATGCATTTCTCAGATGTATCCCATTGTCCAGTGATATAGGACTGTAACACACTCTTGGCCTAACCTACTGGTGCTCTCTTTCTCCTCCAGCCTGCCTTTTCACTTTGTCCCTGGATGGCTCAGGACCCTTGACTTCCCTGGCTGTTGGCGATGCTGACTCCTTATTATGTGCAAGTTTCAACAGAGGAATTCACTTACTCAAAGTGGGCCACAGCAAAGGGCTGGAACTGCAAGAAGTGGCCACATTCTGAGGCCCATAGGCCTTCAATGGACAACATGAAACTGCAGCTTCTCCTTTCTCTATGTGGCATTGTGTGTTTCTACGTTATCTTGCGGGGATTGGAACACAGGGCTGGTATTCCTTGCCTAGGTTTATTTAGAGGGTATATCAGTGTTAGAAGTCAGTTTAAATCCTGAACTTCAAAATAAGGTGTAGAGGGGTTTTGGGGGTTTTGTTTGTTTGTTTGTTTGTTTGTTTGTTTTGGTACTGGGGATCAAACTCGGGTCCTTGTGCTTGCCAAGTAGGTGGCGGAACCACTGAGCTAAATTCCTGGCCCAGGTATACAGCTGCAAATGATGAATTAGACTTAAGTTCTCAAGCTAAGTTAAATCCAAATTTTAAAAGAATCTATCACTCAAAATGATAACCAGGAAGTAGTCGAGTGGTGGACTTCTCTGTGAGAATAGAAATTGGACTTGAGTCTGTCAAACTGATATTTTCTTTGTTTCTACAAAAGAAAAAAGGCAGAAGGAACAGAAACTGTTTTGGTTGCCTCACAGATGATCCAGATGAGAAAGAATGGTATGGTTCCATAGAGGAAATAGATTATAGACAGTGAAATGAAGCCCCAATCGCTGCACCTCAACAATGTGAAGAATCAAAGTTACAGCAAGAAAGCCAAAGCCTTGGCTTCTCTTCAGAATAGCAGAGCAAGCCGGGAGTGGGGGTGCACACCTGTAATCCCAGCTCTTGGGAGGTTTAGGTAGGAGCATGGCTGTGAATTTGAGGCCAGCCTGAGCTACATAATGAGACCTTGTGTCAAAAAACAAACAAAAATCCTGGATTGCAGAGCTGGAAGTGGGAAACCCCTGTCATTCTCAGTACCTTCCTAACCAGTACTGCTGAGGGTATATGAAAACAAGTCCTGAGGTGGCCTTGAAGTGCCTGAGAAGCACGAGGACACTGCTAGGATTACAGGCGTTCTCCAGCCTGTCCCAGGAAGGAGAAAGCAGCAGTTCAGAGGTCGAGGCTGAACAAATTTCATATGCAGTTTGAGTGTTTTTATTTAATTTTGTATAAATAAAAGGTGCACACACACACACATATATGTTCCTGGAAGTGGCCAGAGTAAGGCAAAGCGGGAGCCTGTGACATATGGAACATAGAGAATATGGAGAGATGGAGTCCCCTGAGCCCCAGCCATCGAGCCCCAGTGTGGAGAGGCAGGATGCTCTGGTCAGCCCGGGTGGCCCCCAGTAGTCGGTCCCCAACGTGATGCTCACTAAGCCCATTTTTCTTGAGGGAAAATGGAGTCCCTCCTACCTTTAGGTGAACCCAATAAGGCGACCAAGATCTGGAAATTCCTTTTCTTTTTAATGTTTTTTTCTTTTTAGACATGTGTTTTGCTATGCTGCCCAGGCTGTCTCAAACCTGTCTCAGCTTCCCAAGTAGCTGATACTACAGGCACAGGCACATACTACCCTGCCTAGCTTGGAGATTCCTTTTCTGAGGGGTCCCAGCCAAAGAAGGACTTTGTATTTGTCTTTTCTGGCCTCTGTTTGTTTGTTTGAGATAGAGTCCCTCTATGTAGTTCTGGCTGGTCTTGAACTCTTTCCTAAACTCTACATGTATGCTTGATGGTAGGAAATAGATGAAAATTGGGCAGAGTGGTTGCAGGCTTGTAATTCCAGCAATCTGGAGACTGAGGCAAGAGGATTGCTTCAAGTTCAAGAACAACCTGAACTACATAGTGAGACTGTCTCAAAAAAGAAAAGCCAGGTGTGGCGGTGCACACATCTATAATCCCAGCACTGTGGGGGCTTAGGCGGGAGGATCCCCTTGAGTTCAAGGCCAGCCTAGGCTACATAGTGAGGTCAAGAACAGCCTGAAATATATAGATCTTGTCTCAAAAAAAAAAAAAAAAA
>NW_022900948.1:29549509-29587845 GCF_012274545.1 Fukomys damarensis | reverse complement strand
CTAAAAAAAAAAAAAAAAAAAACCAAGGGAAAGAAAATGGATGAATAAACTCTAACATTTGTAGAGAATTATTTTAGTGTGATAGACCCTGATCAGATATTCTCAGCATCTGAAACATAAGCCAGCAATTTAACTGAACACTTTGCTTCAGAGGCTGTCCCTCTAAAATCCTATAAAGGAGTTTTCCAATGACAATAGATGCTTTGTTTTGCTTTCCAAGAAAGTATCTAAGCCCTTGTCTTAGGATCTGATTAATAATATATTTAAGATTTAAGCAATTTATATCTATGCTAACATTAATATATTTATATGTTTAAGGAAAACAGGTGGTGATTATTAATGGCCTTCACTTTGACACAGGAGTTACCAGCAAAGTACAGAACTCAGATCACTTGGGGTTTTTAATCTTTTAATGCTGAGAAGAAAGGAACTTAGCTATTCCTCAGTGGCCTTTTAAGAAAACATAATTATTAAAGTGTAGCTTCATCATTAAAAATGCAGGAGACTGCTAGTTGTTTCCCTAAAATTCACTGGTCACCTGAGCCACATTCCGAGCAGGGCTTGCCGTGGGAGTGAGTTCTTAGGGAGTTGTGAATGGAGGTGCGTCAGTTCCAGAGGAAGGTGCAGCTCCAGGCCCTCCCCTTACAGTCCCTCCCAGTAGTGGGATTTAGACAGCCAGTAACTGCTTCAACTATGCAGAAGAGGCTAAGATGATGGAACAGCAAGATAAATAACCATGGGGAGTTGAGCTAAACTTACTAAAATGGAAATGAACTTTATTGTTTTGAAGCCACTATATAATTTTTAATTCAAGTATAGTAATCGTACAAACAATATCAGATGTCTTTAAAGGTTGCTGAATTTTCATAAACAACAGATTCTAGTAACCAGGGCCTAGATGCACAAGTATGTTATATCCAAGAATCCAGATGGTCTCTGTTACACTCCCCAGGCCTACCTGTGGATGAATTTGTAATATTGATCTTTGCCTGCTTTTCTACTTTATATAAATGGAATCATGCTGTGTTGTGGTCACTGGAAAATATAGCCACAAATGGCTCCCATTCCTGTATGTGGGACCCTTTGTAATGTGACTTCCTTTCATCAAGAGGAACCTCTTGAATCCGGGCTGGCCTTTTGCCTTGGTTTGACCACACAATGCAGAGAAATGGGTACTGTACACATCCTGAGGTTGGGCCTTCCTTAAGATGTTTTGCAACTTCTACCTTTCCCTTCCTGGAACACTGCCCTCAGATCACTACATAAGGAAGGTGGCCTAGGTCATGCGGAGAATGAGGTCACCTTGGGTCTTTCAACCCAGCCAACTCTGCAACTCAGTGAAGCCTTGAAAGCTCAGGTGAAATCAGAAGAGAAACTTCACAACTAGCCTACAAGCTCATGAGAAATAACAAATCATTGTTCTAAGACACTATGTTTTGGAGTGATTTATTATACAGCAAGAGATTTAAGTCAAAGAAGTGTGCACTTTTTTATTTCCGATCGAACTTTATTTGACCAGTCAGATACACATTTTTGAGATTATTCCATATTGCATGCAGCTGAACATCTATCTACCACTCGTTCTCATTGCTGATAGGAATCCACTGTGAAAATATTACAATTTACCCATATACTGATGAACATCTATGTGGTTACTAGTTTGGGATGCTCACAAACAGTGTTGCTATGAGTAGTCTAACAACAGGTCTTTTGGTGAACCTCTGCATGTATATGTGCTTATTCCAAAACTAGCAGGCAACTTGGCAGGCTATTGGTAAATTCACAGAATCAGTTTTAGAAGATACTGCCAAACAATTTTCCAAGGAATTTGTATCAATTTACTTCCTACTAGCTATTCAGGAGAGTTGAGGTTTCATTTGTTCATAGGCTTATCAGCTATGCGCCCTTGAGCTTTACAACCCTCAGTTTTAAGATGAGTGTGTAGATATGGAAGAGTGCGCCTCGCCTCTGGAGAGGTAGTTCCAAGACGCAACACTAGAAGGAAACTAGACCAACTGGTTTGGCCTCTACCACTCTCCCTGACACCTCCAGTAAAGAGGTCAGACTTTAACAATAAAATTACAGATATAATACAGTGCACTGTGTTTTACATAGTACTTTCAGTCATAATCTTATCTGAGTCCTCCAATAAAACAACACTGATTGGAGACCGAAGATCGTTTCCTCTGATCTGGAGAAAAGTGACTTGCCCGAGGTCTTGTAGCCTGCAGCTGATCCCAGAAGGAGCTCAGGCCTTTAGACAGGCAGACTGGTTTTCCCAAGGCCCTCTCCTTTCAATGGCCCTGTCCCAGTGGCGGTGGCCATAAAGGTTGAAAGGAAAGGAAGCAGGTAGGAGGTGTTTGTACCTATGGAATAAGTGACATCCATAGAGGGAAGGGACATTCAATCCATTCCCAGATGTTATCTCTCAGCGTCTGCAACACAACATCCTGCCTATTCAAGGGCTTGCATAGAACTGAAAAGAACTGAAAAGCACAGCTTTAGGTAATGGGAACTAGCGCCACCAGGACTGCAAGCCCAGATGCTGGGCTCTCAGTTCATCTGGAAATCATCTTTTAGTAACTGGCTAACATTACGTGACTAATAACCATGCACAAATTTAAAATGAGACTGCATGTAAAAATGGCCATGATCCACTGTAAGTGAAAAGCACAGGTAACACCACCACCACGAATCATCATCCATCCCACTGTGGTAAAAATGTTTCTCTACATTCAGAGATAAAGAGCTGGAAGAAGGGCTGGGAATTTACCTCAGTGGCACTGTGCCTGCCTCAAAAGTGCAAGGTCCTGAGTTCAATCCCTGGTACCGGGGGTGAGGGTGGGGGAGTCTGAAAGAATTATGACAAAAAAATCTGGATATTGAGTTTTAAAATGAATTTATTTTCTACTTCATCCCTTTCTGCACTTCTTTGCAATTAGGATATATTAGATTCATTTTTTTAAACATTTTTGAAATAAATAATACATTCACAGTCTCAATCAACAGTACAGAATGTTACACAATGAAAATTGTTCACCTTCCATCTGGCTCCCTCTGGAGGTCACCAGTGTGGCCAGCAACTAGGGCATCCTATTTTATGCATGTGCAAGTAAATTTATAGTGTTTTTCCTGTCATCAAAGACAATAAACCCTCATTTTGAAGGAGAGGCTGTAGGAAAGTATTTTATGATACAGAAATATGATAAAGTGAATAAAGGCTATAACAGAGGATGACATTTTATAATAATTTAAGAAAAATCTATTTCTCTATTTGAAAAGAGAAAGGCCATATAGCCCCAAGGATGATAGTGATTATAAGTTACATGCAGAATTTTAGATGAGATTATTTACAGGGGGCAACGTGGCCTGGTGGTTGAGGGTGTGGACTCTGGCACCAGACTGCCTGGCTGACATCCCACTCTGCCACTTCCTAGCCCTGTGACCTTGGGAAAGTGGCTTACCCTCTCTGCACCTCACGGTGTTCATCTGTAAAATGGAGATGAGGATGACAGCACCAACACAGAGTTATCCTCAGGGCTAAGTTACAAAATTCATATGGAGCCCTTCCAGCGTACCTTCCATCGTTCCCATCATTTTTATATTCTTCTGAGAGTCCTACTTTTTCTGTATTAGCAATATCTTACCATAAAGGTTAAAGAGTAAACTCCTCTGAGAGAAGGGAAACTGCACAGATGAGAGCTAGAGTTGTGGCCTCACAGAAAGGTGAGAGGCCAGGAGGCCCCAAGAGGAGCAGAAATGAGAATGTGCAGACCCCAAGAGGTGGGAGATCACTAGCTTCCTGATTCTAACACTACAAAAGCCCTGTGGGAGGGTCCTGTCTTGCTTTGTTTATTGCTACAATGGAATATCTGAGGCTGGGAATTTCTTTTCTTTTCTTTTCTTTTTTGGTACCGGGGAATTGAACTCTGGTCCTTGCACTTGCAAGGCAGGCAGCTGGCGCCACTGAACTAAATCCCCAGCCCTTGGCTGGGTAATTTTAAAGGAAAAGAGTATATTTTATCTTATGGTTTTGGAGGGTGGGAAGTCCAATTGTGCAGGCTTCTGGTAAAGGCTTTGTGTTTCTTCAACTCATGGTGAATAGTGGGAGAGCACATAGCCCCTGTGGAAAAGATAAGCTATCGGGGGTTGAACTGCTTTATAATAACCCCTTCTCTTGAGAATGAATTCACAGAGAAAGGCATTTACCTGTCTCAATGACTGTGTCACCTCCTCAAGGCCTTACTACTTCTCGATGCAGTCATAATGACAAATATCCACGTGAATTTTGAGGGGCAGCCCTTAGCATTCCGTCCCCGTCCCCTCCAATCATGTCCTTCACACAATGTGAAATACAATATTTCCCTCTCAAAATTTTAACTTCTCCCTAAAATCTATCCTAAAAGTCTTAACTTGTCCTAGCAGCAACTTAAAAGTGCAAAGTCTCATCTGTGAGCCTGTGAAGTCAAAACAAGTTATCTATTTCCAAAATACAATGGCAGGACAAGCATAAGGTAAATATTCCCATTCTACAAGGGAGACACAGGCCAGAAGAAAGGCATGACATGTTCTAAGCAAGTTTTGTTTTGAAGCAGGGTCTCACTTATGTAGTTCAGACTGGCCTTCAACTCACTATATAGCCCAGGCGGGCCTTGAACTCACGGCAATCCTCCTGCCTCAGCCTCTCAAGTGCTCAGATTATAGGCATACACCACCATATCCGACAGCAACACTTTTCTGTCTCAGTCCATTTTCAGCTGCTATAACTGAATTGCTGAAGTTGGGTAATTTATAAAGAAAAGACATTTATTTAGTGGACAGTTCTGGAGGCTGGCAAGTTTCAAGGCCACGGTGCTGATATCTGAGTGGCTTCTGGTAAGGGCTTTATTTTGCTTCAACTAATCACAGACAGCAGAAGAACAAAAGCATGTGCAGAAGAGATAGGCAAGAGGGCCTGGGACTGCTTGATAACGACCTGTTACTGCAAGAATGAACCCAGCCCTTTGAGAAAAGCATTAATCCTTCTAAATGACCTTTTAAATACTTTTAAAAGGCCCTACTGCTTCTCAGTTCTTAGGTGGCAATCAAATTTCAACATGAATTTTGAAGGGAACAAACCATACTCCAGGTCCTTTTGCCACTGTTGCCATCTGAACATTACAAAAGCAGAGACAGACCCTGGCCCGGTCATCTCCTGACATTTGGAGAAGGACCTCACCACTTCCTGCTAGTTGCCTGGACCTACCTGTACAAATAGCCTCTAGTCCACCTTGCCAGGGTCTCCCAGGGAGGACTCACCAAGAGAAAGTCTTCAGAGTAATAAGTCTGATGACTCATCTGCCTCTGCCTGGGCCAATTCGCATCAGCGACTTCCTGGGGGCCATTTACTGCCACTCTCACACAGCTGACAGTCTGAGGGGTTGAGATGCTTCATCCCCAGACCAGCTAGAGGAAAAGTGGTTCACTTTCAGTCCCTTGTTTTTAATCACACCAGTGGGCATGTGCAGCAAGAATTTTATCCCTTATCCTTCAGCCAGAGCCAGTTCCCAGCACACAGGACGTGAGATCTGAGGAAAGAAGTCACGTCCAAGAGCTCAGACCCACTGTTCTCAGGGAAGTAGGGGAGAGACGGGCCGAGTGGCAGCACTGAACCACAAATCAGAGGCCCTGGGTTCCAGTATCAACTCTGGACATTGAGCATTGATGCTGCTTGGGACAACTGGCTTAATTTTGCCAAAATCCAGCTGTTGCTCATGGATCCCCTTGAGTTGAGCTGTGTCATGGCAGATGTGACCTGCTTACAACGGTGAAGTATGTGGAGGATTTTACATGTGAAAGAATACCTAGATCTTATAGTTCCTGCAAAATCTGAGGTTAACAAGAGGCAGGAAGTTAACCTACATCAGTGTTCCTAAACTTATTCAACTGATACAATCTAAAAGTGAAAACAGGGCCGGGGACTTGGCTCAGTGGTGCCACCGCCTGCCTCACAAGCGCAAGGGCCTGAGCTTGATTCCTGGTACCTAAAAAAAGAACTCCCAAATCAAAATAAAAGCAAAAACAGCAACAATAAACCCAAAAGAAAAATAAAACAGCTCACACATTTTTTTTTGCCAGTACCAGGGATCGAACTCAGGTCCTTGCACTTGTGAGGCAGGCAGCAACACCACTTAGCTAAATATCTGGCCTACAGCTTACACATTTTATCCACATTTCTAAAATCCCAACAACCTGAAAATCAAGTTTTTTCCATTAAATTTGGTCTGATTCAATCTTGGATGTTTATTTATTTATTCGGTGCGAGTATTCATAATAGACTGTAGAATACCATCCCAGATCCCACTGAGAGTTACTTAATATATGGCAAATGCATATTACCTTCTTAAAATAGGAAAAGCTCTGAAAATCATTTGACTGTAAATGTTTTACATAGGAGATTGTGACTTTGCAATGCAAATTCTTATGGTGGTAAAGCTCTGGCCATTCCTAGTTTGAGACTCACCCAGCCCTCTCTAAGGTGCTATTACATCCTTGGAAAGCCCTTACGAACCTATGGATGAATACAATCAGTTTGAGTCAAGCAGCACAGATGGGAGGGATTTCCCCTAAATCAGCACTCCTCATATTTTGCTCTATGTCTAGATCTGCTGAGGATCTTGTGAAGTACAAATTCTTCTTGAGCAGTTCTGAAATTATGCGTTTTTTTGAGAGTCTGCATTTCTGTCAACCTCCAGGTGATGCCTACACTACTGGGACCGTCCTAAAAGTCTGGGCAGGCCTAAGGCAAAAGTCTGCCAAGGCTGAAGTTAGCAAGGGATGACAACGTAGAGGCCCTCAGGGACAGTAGCCCCCTTCCCTTGGCTGGGGCTTACTAAATACTGTCACCTAATCAGACATTGCCTCAGTTACTGATTTTTTTAGATCCATCCTTCCTTCCTGGGAATGAAGAAGGAGAGAGCAAGAGCTTCTTCCCAGATGGTTAATCCTACTCTTCTGATCCCCACCTTGGCTGGGCTCCAAGGAGGCTCATGACTCTGCTCACCCCAGTCCCAAGGTTCTGCTTAGGCGAGGTACTTTTCCAGCTGGCTGATCCCAGCTCCCACCCCAAACATGAACTAAATTTAACTCTCAAATTCCCCAGATGCCTCACTATCTCTCCAGGGTATCACTTCAGAAGAATTTCCACTGTTTGCAAAGGACTCCTTGGCACTGACCACCCACACACATTATGATGATGTGTTTACTCACTAGACAGTCAGTGGCCTGGAAAAAGGCCCTGGCTTGTTTGGCGTTTATTTCACTGTTTGCAATTTCTTGGCTGATTCCTTGTTCACCTCACGTGTTTACCTATTCAAGTTATGGATTCCCTGGCTGCAGAAAACTTAGACTTACCTTACTGGCTAAGTGAATTTCCTTTCTACAAAGGCAAAATATATTAATTTGAAAATTTAGAGAATGCAGCCAACCAAGGAAGAACACAATGTCCATTGCCCAGAGACAGCCACTGTGAGTAACACTGACCTCCTGGTCGTCAGCCTTCACACGTAGGTCCTGCTTTAGGAAGCCTGGTTCATATGGTATATACTGTTTTGGAAACTGCCCCCCTTATATAATGTGTTGTGGCCATTTTTATAAGTCAGTAAAAATTCTTTGGTGACGTCATTTTAAGTGATATATAGCATTTATGTAGTTTCCTATTTAGGAGTAACTGGTGGGATTTGAGTTGTTTTCAATCATTGAGTTGTAGTTAAAACTGCAATGAACATCTCCAATCAACCAAAATAGATCTTTTGGATACTTCTGGGAAATTAAATTACTAAGTAACTTCTTCACTGCTTGCATTAATCTTGCCAAGGCAGAAAGCATGACTTCCAAACTCTCAAATACAAACCAGATCCTTTGAAATAAATCAGTGTCTTGAATCTCCACTAGCTTTAGTTAATCAGTAGTGATGACAGGAAATAGGGAATACGTAGCTAAGAGAAAGCTCCAACCCATTGAAAGTATCCCTCTGTCATGAGCTCAGAGAATTGTTGAGAAGTCTTTTTTTAGGGCTCTAAAATGTCCCCAAATCCACAGTCTTGTCCCCTTTCCTCCCTCCCTCCTTCTCTCCTTTCCTGCTTCGCTTCTTTCCTCTCTCCCTCCCTTTTCTTTTTTCTTCTTTTGGCTTTTGAGACAAGGCCTGGTTATGTAGTCCAGGCTGGCCTCAAACTCCTATTAATCTTCCTGCCCCGCCCCACCAAGTGCTGAGATTACAAGCTTTACCATCATCCTCAGCTTCCACAATTTTATTTCATGTGTGTGCAGTTCTAGGTTAAATTAAAATCATTTCTGCACTTATTCTTTTATCCACTATTTATATATTTAAAATTAAAGGATTAGGTCAATAGGTGATTAATTTATCATATAGTCATTCAATAAAATATGATACAAACATTAAAAACTCAGAAAACTCTGTACATAGTAGTACAGAATGGTATGTCAGATAGATACATTATTGTCAAGTGAAAAAAGAGGCACAGAATAGTTCATGCAATATGTATATTTGAGTAACAGAAGAAAAATGAATACATAGACATTTTGCCATGGAAATTCTGTTTGTGTGTGCATTAGACATTTTTGGAAAGTTACACAAGAAACAGCATCATACCTTAATTTCCAGGGAAACTAGGTGGCTGGGATGAGAAGACAGTTTCCTCTGCATGGTCAAACCTTTCACATGCTGAACCATGTGAACGTATCACCTATTTAGAATAAAATTAGATTCTAAAAAACCTTAAATGAGGAAACTAGGGCATCTGATTATGTCCCATTTGGGTATATTTACTATTTATTTCTCTTTATTCTCCTCCAAACTTCACCGGAAAGATCACTGAAGGAAGAAAAAGATCCTAAGTACAAAGAGAACGTGAGAGGGATGAGAGATGAAGCACATAAAAATCCTGCTGGAAGACAGTGAGGCCCTGACACAGATTGGAGAGCGACGACCACCCTGCTCTTTAAACTTAATGCACGCGCATGGAACACACGGGTGCTCACGAACACCCTTGCTTTCATGTAGATTCTTTGTGCAATTTCCCTGATAGAACTACAAGAACAAGGGCTGGGGATTTAGCTCAGTGGTTCTGCTTCCTGCCCTGCAAGCACAAGGTCCCGAGATTGATCCCCGGTACCAAACAAACTACAAGAACAACAATAATTCCACAGGTCTAATTAATGTTGTCTATGTGTTTCTGCATACCATTCACCACGTTACAATCCATTATTTCATCTGTAGATCAACCAGATGGATTGTTACCCTCATTCTCAGGTGAGAAAACTGAGACTTGGAAAGGTTAACTAATTTGCCTGTCTTCTCCCTAGTAAAAGGAGTTTGGGTTCTGAGCAGGGACTCTGACTTGCTTGGAGAATCCAAGCTCTTCCTGCTAGTCTTACCTGCCTCTCCCCTCACTACTTTTCTGCTGGGTTATTTGTATTTTGAAAGAGCTCTTTGTGATTTCATTGCAGAGGAGGGAGGGTCTGAAGTGGCTTCAGAGGTCCTCTGCCTTCCTGTTGAGGCCAGGCTGTGTCAGGTCCAGACAGTCACCAAGGAGGGGCATAGGCGGTCCCAGCCCCACAACAGAGGCTTGAGAGGGTGAGTGGACTTCACCCCACCAGTGAAAGAGCAAGAGTGACTCACAGGAGGAAGATGAAGAGACCACAGTTTCCGGGTGTCCGCTGTATGAACCAACAACAGTCCAAAGTCACCAGAGAAGAGGAATGCCTACTGCACAGAGTGTGACAGGAGTTTCCAACATCACAAAGATGAGGCCCGCCCCCAGAGGTCCCAACAGGCCCAGCAATTAGAGCCCAATGCACCTGGGCTGAGCTCCCTTAGGAAGGAGGAGGAGGAGGTGGCAGCCGTGAGGGAGCAGGTAAGGAGGGAGAGGGGCGTGGAGGGGTGGTCACAGCCCCAGGTCTGAGAGGCAGCAGGGGCCAGGGAGCGGGTGAACTCTGTCTTCGGGGTAGGTTTCTCTGGGCCTATCTTTCAAGGGCACTTCAATGTCTCAAGCCTCAGCTTCCCATGTTTCAAATGGGTCTAAAAACAATCATGAAGTTTTAATCACCTGCTGAGTTCTGCTGGGCGGGTTAGAGACTTCCTTCCGCACAGCAGTCCTGTGAGGGCTGCTCTCTTGCACGGAGGAAAACAAGGTTCAGAGAAGTTAAGCCTTATGTACCAGATGAGCAAAAAAGTCTGGTTTCAAAGTCTGCACACTTTTTGCTCCCTATTCTGCCTCCTTCACTGGGTGGTTTTAGAGAATCAAATGGCCTTAAGCAAATAGAAACAGGCAATTAACTATCTAGATGTGTTGCCATACTTAGAACCTTGTAAGGACCTGAACCCTTTTGTAAGCTATGAAGGGCTATCGATAGTCCAGCTGGCCATCTCTGTCATGCTGATGTTGAAAAGGGTGAGGTGCTGCTGTGGACAGTTCATATTGGTGATGACTGTGGGGTGGCACTGGGACTTGCTGTCGCTTAGCTGAGCCAGCCTGGCTGGGTGGTGGAGGGACCGACACATGGAAAGTGTCTCCTGGAGATACTGAACTCTGACCAGCTGATCCTGGAGCTACAGAGTGCCTGAGCAGAGGCCCTGATGAGGGCCAGGCTATAGTCACCATCCCTCCTCTGACAGCCTGTTACAGCTTTGGCCACAGATCTGCAGAGACTGTCAGTCTGATTTAAAGGAAAGGGGAAAATAAGGTGGTGAGACAAGCTTCCTAGAGTTAGAGTTTCTAGGTAAGAGAATTAAAAAAACAAAAACCAGGAAGCCGGGTGTGGTGGTGCACCCCTGTAATCCCAACACTTGGGAGGCTGAGGCAGGAGGATCGCTGTGAGTTCGAGACCAGCCTGGGCCACATAGTGAGTTCCAGGTCAGTCTCAAACATAGTAAGTCCAGGAAGCCGGGTGTGGTGGTGCACCCCTGTAATCCCAACACTTGGGAGGCTGAGGCAGGAGGATCGCTGTGAGTTCGAGACCAGCCTGGGCCACATAGTGAGTTCCAGGTCAGTCTCAACTACATAGTAAGATCCTGTCTCAAAAAAACAAAAACAACAACAACAAAAAACAAAACCCAGGAAACCTATGTAGTCTTGCCTCCAGAAATAACTATTGACATTTGGTTGTCTTTCCATATATATTTTTTTTCCATTGCACACGTATTTTAAAAAATAGGATCATGTTGTAATATGATTTTATTACTAGTTCTTTTTCTTATTGACTTACATCTATATTAATAAATATTTCATCGTGTCATTTTAAAGGCTGCAGAAAGTCTTTCTGTATGGCCAGAGCAGAATTCACTTAGTGTTCTATTATTGGACAATGATGGAATAGGCTATACTTCAGAATTACTGTAGCACCTTTGTGGGCATCTCTGTAATCAAATCCAACTTGCAGGAATAACACCCACTTCCTTATACTGTACTTAGTTTTTACTGGGTTCTGGGCTCTATCTAAAAGCTTCACTTCCTTTATCTTTCTTTTCTCAAGGGGGAATAGAGGCACAGGGAGGTTACAACAGTTCAACTGAAGTCACATTTCTAATAAACAGGGACTCTGGGACCAGAGTATATAGCCTGGTTCCCAAGAAAGCACTGTGTATTGGGAAGAGGTTTTTTTTGGGGGGGGAGGTTTTGATTCTGTCTCCAAAGATATCTTTTGTGCCCTTCATCTGTTTTATCTTCTCCATTCTTGCCTGGCCTACATCATGTATCACTATTACACGCCTGGACCACACTTATCTTCCGTTTCCTCTCTCATCTCTTCTCAGTTGCTAGAATGACATTTTCTTTTTCTTTTTCTTTTTTTGGTATGGGGATCAAACTCAGGACCTTGTGCTTGCCAGGTAGGCAAGGCCCCACTGAGCTACATCCCTGGCCCTTAGGGTAGCATTTTAAAAATGAAAAACTCTCCCTCCCCTAGAACCAAATCCAGAGGAGTTCTGGATCTTAGGTCACCTCCTGCCATTCTGATCTCTTAAGCTCCCTCCTGACACCTTGGCCTCCTTTCATGTCAGGGCTTTAAAGCCAACTATGACCCTTTCTCTTTCTTAAATCCAACTTGAAGTGATAACACCAACTTCCTTATGTTGTGCTTAGTTTTTACTGGGTGCTGGGCTTTATCTAAAAGCATCACTACTTTTATCTTTCCCTTTCCAAAGGGAAACAGAGGCACAGAGAGGTTAAACGGCTCAATTGAAATCACAGTTCTAATAAGCAGGTTTGACAAAGCTGTCCCTTGACCTGTCATGTCAGTATGACCTCCATACTGCATAGCTGGTTTCTTTCTAGCCTTCAGCCTCAACTTTTGTATCACCTCTTTGGAGAAATTTTCCATTTCAAGCCCATTTTCTTTTGTCTGTCTGTCTGTCTCTCTCCTTTTTTGGGAGGGGGCAGTTTGGGGATTTTAATTCTTAGGCCCTTTGTACTAAGCTACATCTCCAGCCTTTTTTATTTGTATTTTTGTTAAATTTTTGAGACAGGGTCTTGCTAAGTCACTTCTTTGCTCAGGCTGGGTGGGCTCAAACTTGGAATCCTACTGCTTCAGCTTCGCAGAGTACTGGGATTACAGGCATATGCCACCAACACCCTTGTTTTTCTTTTCTCCTTTTCCTCCCCTACTCCATCCCTCTCCCCTCTACTCCTGTTTTTTCCTCCGAGAGGGGGTCTTGCTACTCCCACTATCCACTTTCTCTTTTGTCCAGAAAGCATTCATTAAAATTATGCATTTCCTCATTGCCCATTACTCACTAAATGTCTCTGTGGCTCTAGATACTGAGAGGTTAAACATGCTGTCAGCTGTTTGCCTTTATTTACCCAAATCCTAGCTCTCACTAACTGCTGAATAGATGAATGGTCCACTGAGTAAGATATTGGTGTGGGTCGCTGGTAAATGATTCCAGCTTTGGCTAAGTTTGTGGCATCTCTCCCTGCTTAACTTCATTTCCTTCTCCCCTGCTTGGAGCAGTGACAGCATTCTAGAAGAAAATGAGGACGTCAAGGGTGAGAGTGTAAACAGGTTTTACTTTAAGCATAAAGTCAATCAGGACAGACGATGTCTAAGGAAGACTATCCCCAAATCTCCCCTTGCATAGTTCCTATACGCCTACCACAAGAGTCTTATGGCCATGAAGACTCACCTGATAAAATGCAAACACCTGGGCTGGGGATTTAGTTTGATCCCCAGTACCAAAAAAAAAAAAAAAAAAAAAAATTGCAAACACTTCCTACTGATATTACACATATCCATCAGATGGACTGAACGGATGCAGGGTCCCTTTATGACAGCAGTATGGTGGTAGACTGCGAATCCAAAGACAATGTCTCAATGTCACCAAAACTAGCTGGGTAACTTTTGTCTCCATGTGCAAACTGAGTGATTAGGACAGACAAGTGGTTTGTAAGTACCTTCCCCCCAGCAGGTCAACTCTTCAAGTAGCGTAACTGACGAATGTGAGAAACAGATAAAAGCCAAGTGTTTCCGGTTTAAATGGGGAAGCAAGGCTGGCATACCTCTCCAGCCCAACTGCAAGTCCCCAAAGTCGGCAGGGCAGCTGGCTCTGGGACTGAAAGATCTCAGCCGCTGACTGTGTTCCAAGAACGAAGTTGAAGGTAGCAAAGTTCATCCATTCTGGTTGCAGCTACGTATAGAAAAGCTCAGAAAAGAGATGAAAAGGACTTGTTGGATCTGATCTAGGCTATGAAGTAGGTAATTTTCTCAGTAATAGAAGTGCAGGACCCATGGCCCCTTTGTGTGGCGAAGAGGTTCCAACCACTTTAGAAAAGAAATGAGGCCCCAAGAGAGAGGAAGCCCAGAAGACAGCCTCCCCACAATCTAGAGAGAGGAAATTGCCACCCCTACCTTTCTGGGCCAGGGATTTCAGGTCTGGAAAGAACTAGTCACAGTCTTACAGTGCTAGGCTTCTGAATTCGATTGGTTGCCACGCCCAAGGTGTTGGGGTGAAACGCAGGTCCCCCACCTCCCAGCCTCCACCCAGGTGGCTCTCTAGCCATGGCTCCAGACAGGTGTGCTCAAGAGGCTCTGCAACCTGGGCCATCTGGCAGCTCCAGGTGCTGTGAGTTGTGCTGCCATGGAGACGGCCCCAGGTTGGTGGCAAGAAGGCAATTTCCTGAAGCTTTGCAGAGTCAGGAGAGGGAAAGCACAGAGCCTCAGCCCTCCAGAATAGTCTGCCTGACCATCCTAGAGCCCTTGGAAGCCCAGGTGGGTGCGCTGAAGGTCTGGGATAAAATCATGCAGAGAAGGAGCTAGGGGAGGCTGAGTACTACTGGGAAGAGACTCCGGCAGGGAGGCTCTCTGAGAATTCCAGATCAATGAGAAAAAGACTTATCAGGTCAGACTGAAGACTGGGCCAGGAGGCTCTGGAGGGTTGGACCTGTAGCCCACAGAGAGAGAGAGGAGAGAAAAAGGTCCTGGCATTTGTCTGCAGAGGAGGGAGAGACCAGGGAATTCACAAAGCCCATGTCCTGGTCAGAGATTTGAGGTACTGTGGCAGGGAAAGAAATATTTGTCCTCTAGCAAAAACCACTGAATATGTCTCAGCCTCCTTCTCCCCAGACTCAGGGCAACCATGGGCAAACACACTGAGCACTAGGGGCATTTTTATTCACTGCCACAGGCTGGTACTTTCTGGGACTGAAAGTCCCAGATGCCAGCTCACTCAGCACTGTTAGTGCAGTTGCCTTAGGTCTTCCACTGATACAGGGGCAGCTCTGCAACTCAGATTGAATTTTAAGGCTTAGGAACTGGGTGATGTGGGACAAAATGCTTTGAACCCACGTTTCTTCATCTGAAAAGTGTGGGTGATACTTTTAAACCCCCACAGAATTCAGCTCAAGGACAGAGCTTCACGGGTGTGACTGTGCTCCTTCCTCTCTGCCAGCACAATCCCTGGGAGGCCTCCCGGTGTGTGCTGTAGGATGGCCGAGCCACAGGGCCGAAAGCTTGAGGCTGAGTGCCCCGTCTGCTGGAACCCCTTCAACAACACGTTCCACACCCCTAAAGTGCTGGACTGCTGCCACTCTTTCTGTGTGGAATGCCTGGCCCATCTCAGCCTGGTGACTCCTGCCCGGCGCCGCTTGCTTTGCCCACTCTGTCGCCAGCCCACCATCCTGGCCTCAGGACAGCCGGTCACTGACTTGCCCACGGACACTGCCATGCTGACCCTGCTCCGCCTGGAACCCCACCACATCATCCTGGAAGGGCGTCAGCTCTGTCTCAAGGACCAGCCCAAGAGCCGCTACTTTCTGCGTCAGCCTCGAGTCTACACGTTGGACCTCGGCCCCGAGCCTGGAGGTCAGACTGGACCCCCCCAGGATACAGCCCCTGCCACTGGACCCAGGCCCATCCCCAGCCACTACTCTCTGAGGGAGTGTGTGCGCAACCCTCAATTCCGGATCTTTGTCTACTTGATGGCTGTCATTCTCAGTGTCGCTCTGTTGCTCATCTTCTCCATCTTTTGGACCAAGCAGTTCGTTTGGGGTGTGGGGTGAGTGCTGTTCATGGATAAGCAACCAGGCTGCTTGGGATGGGGATGCATACCCTCCTTTGGTGTTGTCCTCTTTGGTAGTATTGCTTATTTCATAAACCAGGGATCGGTGTTAGGCCGTGTACAGAGAAGGTCCCACTATAATGAGGGAAGAACAGAAACAAGAAACCCAAAAGCTGAAAGGCTAGGGGACACCGAGACCTCCTGGTGTGAACCATGGGGTCATGGAGGGCAGAGAAGTGGTTCTGTGGCCACAGAGCCACACAACAAGTTGTGCCAAAGGGCTGGGCAATGGTATCCAGGAACCTGCCTCACCCAAACACCGAGTTACGCTTCTCAACGGAGCTGCTTTGGACTCAGTTCATGTTCTGTTCAGTTGCTCTTTTCATTATGTTGCTAAAAGTTTTGAAAAGTGAGTTTCACTTCTGTGGGCGAATGTGTCGTCTGTGCTTCCCGCTGTTTGGATGTCCTGCTACGAGTTCCGGTAGCAGTCATTCATTCACTCCGCAAAAGTGGGCAGACGCAGAAGGGAGAGGGAAGGTATTCAGGGGTGGCACACGGCTCCTAGCAAAGGGAACCTTCATTCAGCAGCTTCTAATGTAAGACAGCCTTTCGTCAGCATGGAGCTCACGGAGTGTTAGGAGATAAGAATCCAACCATGAAAGAAGCCAGGGTCAGTGAATTAAGAGATATCAAATGTGGAGGAACACATCTTTACTCCTGCTGATAGGGGCAGAGGCCCTGACTGGGTACAGAGCAGAGCTCAGACTCCACTCCTGCAAGAAACTCCTGACAGAGGCAAAACCTTAGCTCCCATCCCAGGCCACAGTAGGGAGGGGGGCCCTGGTTTTCACTTTACATGACAGAATCCAGGAAACCAAGGAGGCAAAATGGGAGTGATCAGGCTGCTGCTTGGCAGACTGCCATCCTCAGTATCTAGTATCAATTACTGCTTTGCTAGTTTTAACTTGGCCTAGTGGCTCAGGGCTCCAAAAACAATTCTCACATGGCTAAAACACCATCACAATTATGAAAAAATAACATTTTGAATTTTTAAAAATTGCATAATAAACTACCATAGGGTATAACTTGAATCAGTTTTACTTTTTTTTTTTTCTTTTTGGTCCTGGGGATTGAACTCAGGAACTTGAGTTTGCAAGGCAGGTGGTGGCACCACTGAGCTAAACCCCTGGCCCAGTTTTATTTTTTAAATGGCGTTTAATGGGACCACCTTCTATAAATTCTTCTTAAGGGTCTTAATAGGTGAGAGATGTATTTCTTGCACTTAGCCAAATAAAAGTTTTAAGTTCTAATGTGAAAAACTCTCCAATACAAAACTGGAAAGCTGCCTACTTATTCCACCAGGGACCCACATCTCTCCATTTTCACCATCAAAGATAATTACACTGATGCTGGGACTCAACCTCTCCCCAACTGACTTCATTTCTTTACACATATTTGCTCCTTAATTTTGTGGCAGGTAGGTAAGGCAATGATATCATTGTCTGAGCTAAGAGGGACAGGCTCCAGCTGTTCAGTACAGGGCGCAGAGGAGCCAGGGGATGCCCAGAAACGGACGTCTGCCTCTACAGTATGGCCTGCTGGTCTAAGCAAGCTTCACCACTTTGTTGATGAAACTCAGGCTCTGGAAGCTTGGCCGCCTTAAGACCGCCTTGCTAATAAGTGATAGAGTTCTTTCACTCAAAGTAGAACTTTTATTCTTGGAGTGGTTGATATACCTCCAAGTAAGACACAGGTCTGAGTTTCTTCAGATGGGAAGATAGGCTTAAAACATTATAGCATCTTCTCTTTTCACATCCAGAAGTTCTAACACTGGATCAGTCAGTCTCTTGCAGGGCATTTGGAAATGTGTGGGAACACCTTTCATAGTGAACCAAGAGGGTATTTCTGTTTTGCGCAGAGGTGGACACTTGAGACCTGCCGGCATGCTCAATTTACTGTCAGTTACTCCAAAATGTAAATAGCCATCTTACTGAATAACACAATAGGCTGCTCCTAAGCTCACAAGACAGCAACAGTGAATTCCATTTGGCATCATGTCAGTCAGTGACTTCATATAGGAAATGGGCCACGATGGCTGTAATGGCCTTGCTGGCAGGGTGGCCAATTTGCTCAGTCCTGTAGTCTCTTTTGTAAGATCACAAATGGTTAAACAGACCAGGGCTCAAATTCAGTTTCACCACTTACTAGGTAGGTAATCTTGAGCAAGCTACTTCTTTTAAGTATCAGTTTGCCTTGTAAAAAGGGAATAAATTCACGATTGTGAGGGGTCAAACAGTATGTCAAATGTGTCTGGTATGTTATGCAGGGAGGAAGTTAAGCGTCCTGTTAAGTGGTGGCTATGATGTCATGATTTGTGTCATCATGAAATGCTACATCGGGCTTTGGGTTCCTCAGCAAACCATTTTTACAATGATGTCTGAAGAAATGGTAATTCCACCAAATATTCTGCCAAAGGGTTAGATGAGACATTTTAGCCCCAAAGTTACCCTTTTGGAACCACCAATAAACAAAAGACAAGTCTAAGGAAACTAAGAGTATAAACTTGAGAAAATGAAAATCTTTGTTAGCATACTATAAGTCAGATGCAAATATATTAATGTCCATCATTTTACACATACTACAAAAATGGTTTCTTTTCATAGTAAACCATAAAAGATATAGAAATGAAAATATCCAATGGGGCAGGGGGTAGACTTGAGAATTCCAAGGCTTAGCCTACACAGGAAATGCCACTATTTGGTTATAATTGAAATCAGATTAAAAAGTACATTAAGCTACAATCACACATTCCAAATTCCAGAATAGAGGCAAGGCTATCCTCCATCTCTGGAACAGCAAATGAAAAGTTTGAACATTCAAGGGAAGCTATTATAAAGCCCTTAATTCTTTACATGTACTTTCTCCTTCCAAATTCCTCTACATGTGTAAATTTACTGTGTCATTTCAGAGTCCAGAGGATGTGTATCTGGGGTAGAAAGTGGGGGAGGAATCACTACACAACTGGTAAGAATTACGGAGCCCACATACAGTTGTTAGTCTGGCTATGAGGCTGGTAGCCCTTACTTTCTATGAAAAAGGGTAAGAACAGTCTTTATCCAGGAGACAGAAATTGAAGTAATCCACATCTTAAATTTAAAAAAAAGACCTCCTTGGATTAATGGCTAGGTGTCAGGAAATTTTTAACTTCAGATTTTTTTTTTTTTGAGATGTTGGGGATTGAATTCTAGGGCTTCATATACTCTAATACTGAGCTATATCCCCAGCCCCCTAAAAAATATTTTAAGCAAGTTTTCTTTTTTCTTTTTTTCTTTTTTTTTTTTTTAATGGTAAGATTTTACTCTTAGCAAATACGTAAAAAAGAGAAAGGTTCATGTTTAGGAATGCCCACTAGGGATTTTTTCGGTTATTTGGACACGAAATACCCTTTAATACGTGAGGTACATCACTTAAGCAACAGAAAGGAAGCTGTACAATAGAGCTGTACAATTCCAAAAATTTCTCTGAATCTTGACACAATGGCTGTGTTCTAAGGTAACAGGAAGGATGCCAAACTTAAAGCAAAATGGGAAGACATTTTCTGACCAAGCAAATGTCTGGTTCTGAGTTTCCTGACGCAGTCAGCATTTCAAGTGAATTCCACAGAAATGTCCAGTCTTCTTCCCTGCCTGATCCGCCCGCTTGGCTGCAGTCTACCGCTTCACCTCTCATTCTCAACGAGAGGAAAAGGGCTGCTGTCAGGATGTCAGGACAGGCATTGTTCAACCTCAATGTGCCAGGGCTTCTGGAATACAGTCCAGCCACCTTCCTGCTGGGTGGATCACATGGAGTCATGAAGCATATCCTATGTTATGAAAAGGTAAGTTTTGAGAACTAGAAATGCAGAGTAGTCACAAGATTGAGTGCTGTGAGAAAAATGGTAGAACATTTAAACGAAAATTAATGAAAACAATGTCTACATATTTGTGGCAAGGCCTGAGGATGAGAATTGAATCTCCAACCATGAAAGGGGTTTGCCACCACATAGGGACTGGGCTGCCTGCTGGGGAGCTGACATGAAAATCAATTTTACTGAGTATTTATACTTGGTAATTGACAGGAAACATGATAGAAAAAAATAAAATACATCAATTCTTTTCTTTTGAGGGAAATGGCTCTGAAGGAGCAGCTTGATGTGAGTCCTCCTCCAATGGCCTTGCCTATTCAGCCATCCAGAGCTTGAAGGTCCTATCATACGAGCAAGTGGCTATGAGCTGCCCATCGGAAGAAATGTCCAGGCCCATCACTTTGCCTTCATGGCCTGCCAGAGTCTTCAGGGGGGACCAGCCTGGGTGGGTCCAGATTTTGGCTGTGTTATCATAGGCGCCTGTGAGCAAGAAGTTCCCCTGTATAGCTATGGGAGAGAAGAAAGGGAGTCATCTGAAGGATTCAAGTATTCAAAAGAGCTTAAGAAAATAAAAGCATAAAAATCTGCCTAAACATACTATTTTGAAAAAGAAGGTATTTCAACATTCAGAAAGACCCAACATACTGATTCTATATTGCTACTAGGTTTCCAGGAAAAGGGGACAATGAAGGTAGACTGAAAAGTAACATTATTAAGAACTTTAGGCTCTTTCCCAGGTAGATAATCATGTAAAATAATATTAACAATCCAGTGCTAAGAATGTCCATGGAGGAAAGAATGAAGCAAAGTATTCATGGAAGTCCTTTACTTCCTGGCAACAAGAAGCATTCTTTACCATAGCTCAGTATAGGGGCATGGCATGAGGGAACAGAATTGTAATTTTCTCCTTTATCAGAGGTCAAATTATATCCCCTTCCACTTCTTCGCTAAGCTAAAGCCTAACCTATATTCCAAGAAAGTTCCTTTCTGGTGTTTAGGCCTAAAACAGGAGAAGCTTACGCTCAAACTTGACCCCAGTCACTAAGTTCTGATGGGCAGGAATGGTATAGATGCAACGCCGCTGTCGAAGGTCCCATACTTTGCAGGTGTTGTCACCACTTCCAGTTGCAACGTGGTAGCTGTGGATCAGGTGCATTATCAAAGTTAGAAACAAACTACTGTCTAAAGAACTCTCTCAGCCCCTCATTCAGCAAGCTCATTTTACCCATTGGGGGAGAAACTTATTCCATAAATTTCCTTGAGGTGGCCTTCTAGGAACATGATGCAACGTCCTGTGCGCAGGTCCCAAACTCGACCAAAAGCATCCAGTCCCCTGATGAGATAATACACAAACAGTGAATCCAGTTCTCTGCAGAAGCAGGCATCTGTAAGAGGTGAGACTACTGAGCTGCCCTTGCTTTTGTTGAAGAAGCCTTACCCAGTCCCAGCCAAAGAGCCATCTTGATGGAAGGCTATGTCATATACACCCATGCTGTGGCCTTCTTGGTGCAGGATCTCCTCTTGAGCCTCCAAATCCCATAAGCGCCACGAACGATCATAACTTTAAAAAACCAAACCAAACCACATTACAGTCAACCAGCAAAATGAGTCACTTTCTCGAAGGTACTATAAATAATTGTAGCTTAACTTACACCTGTGAAACCATTCAGCCATATTAATAAGAAATTCCTTCCTGGCAATATACACTGCTAACCAGGAAACCATGGACTTCCTATTAACCCATTCCAGTGGATTAATTTAAGAATAGAATTCCTAAGAATGGTCCTGCCAAGATTCTATTGTCTTTTGTTTTTCCTTCATTTCACTATCATATCCCTTCCTTCACTGGATCTATATAAACTGGATGTTGGGCAAACAGAAATCGGAGACAAACAAGTCAATGGGAGGGAACAGAGAGTACAGAAACAGATCTGGACACAGATACAGTTGAATGTTTCAACAAGGACACCAATGTAACTCAACAGAGAAAGAAAAGCCACCTCAGTAAATGCTGGAGGAACTGGCTATGCACATGGAAATAAAGACAAAAAAGGACGTGCAAATGATCAGTAATCATGCAACAAAGTACTCAACACCAATAGTTACCAGGGCAAGAAGAATTAGTAACAAACCTGGGTGTGGTGGTACACACCCACAATCCCAAAACTCTGGGAGTCTGAGGCAGGAGGACTGCAAGTCTGGGGCCATCCTGGGCAACCTAGCAAGATCCTTTCTCAAGAATAAAAAATTTAAAAAAGTGCAAAGATAGTGGATTCAATCCCCAGTACTGCAAAACAACCAAAAAAGCCTTAAGGTATCACTACACACTTGATTTTACACTGGGTAAAATGTTAAAGATTGATGACATCTAATGTTGGAAAGAAGCGAAGCATCCAAAGCTTTGGGAATATAATATTGTACAACCACTTTGAAAAATTGCAAGTTTAAAAAAATTTATGTGTGCATCTACCCTATGATCCAGCAATTGTACTCTAAGATATTTACTTGAGAAAGGAAAAAGCATATGTCCATAAAACACCCTGAATATTTATAACAGATTCAGCCTGACTCACCAAAAAGTGGAAACAAGTGCAAGCGTCCCATCAACATGAGAATAGATAAGCTGAGGCACACGCAATGAACTATTCCTTAGCAACAAACAGGAACTACTGACACACGCAACAAGAGGAATGAATCTTAAAAGTGTTCCACTAAGTGAAAAAAACCAGACACAGATGCGTACACGCAATATGAATGGATAGAATTTATAATAACAGAGATCAGATCAGTGGTTTCTTTGAAAAAGGGAACAGATTCAGGGGGCATGACAGAACTTTTCTGGGTGATAGAAATGTTCTACATATTGACAGTGATGGGGGTCGCAAAGGTGCCATGTATTTGAGAAGATCAAATTGTAAACTTAAAAAGATCTATTCCACTATGTGTTAATTTTACCTCAAAGAAAAAGTTCTTTAACAGATTCTAGTCTCAATGAATTGACAGAACCAGAAAGGGAAATTTATTTGTTGGCAGAGATTTAATACTATGTGTAGGGGCAAAAATTATACTTCCAACTCACTTGTGGCAATTTAAAAGCAAATATACTTAGCTCTCCTTATATCATACACATTCTCCTGGTTCACAACAGCCTAAGAAAGTCCCACCTGAAGATCTCTGCTTAAATATTTACCCAGCAGATAACTAAACAGGTTAATAAAACACCATAGGCCTGTATGAATAGGACAGAAGGTGAGGGGTTACCAGGTGGTGCCCAGGAAACGTCCTGATGGATGCCACATGACTCGGGCCACCCGTACTGTATGGCCTTCAATATCTGCCACTGGTTCATCACTGAAAAGGAACCAAACATATGTAAGTACACGCTTTTGTAAGACCTGTAAATATTCATTGAATTTATTTACTGTTGCACAGAGAAAGCCACTCTGTATAAGAGGAGTGACTGAAGTGTAACTATACTTACAATCTGTTAAAGTATTAGGGTTAGGCAGGGTAAAGCGCTTGCCTAACATGTCCTGGATTCAACACCCAGAACAGCAAAGACACATAAATAAACAAAATCTTCCACATTAAGGTTAACAATAATTTAGGTCACTTCACAAGGTTTAAAATACTTGGGCAGTGGCTGGGCATGGTGGCTCACAACTGTTGTAGTCCCAGAACTCGGGAGGCTGAGCTAAGAGGATCGCCATGAGTTTGAGACCAGTTTGGAATACATAGTGAGTTCAAGGCCAGCCTGAGCTACATTGACTCTGTCTCAAAAAAACAAAACAAAAAATTTGAGGTAATTTCATGTACCTACAGGGCAAACTGACCACTATCTTCAATTCACTGTGCTAATAAATTCTTAATGGTATACCATCTAGGATTAAAGAAAAATAAAGTACTTTAGCCTGATAAACACCAAAGCAGTGCTTGAATTCTAGAAAGAAAACATATTTTGATAAAGATAGGCGAGTGAAGGTTTAAACAGTTTTGGTAAATCTTTCTCAAATCTTAAGACTATTCAAGGATGCAAATGGAAAAAGGAACTCCTAAGTAGACAGAGGCTTTGCCTCTTTTTGATGGTCATTAAATTCAGCTACACAGCAACCACAGAAAAGATCTGAAACACCAGTGAAAGGAAATAAACATGAACTCTAAAGAGGGCAATTAAGAAGGTAACTTTTATCAGTGTGCACACATGGAACTAGCCAGAGCCCTAGGGGGATAAACACTGCTAAGTATTACGAAAGCCAATTAAAATTTGCCTGTGCTCATAGGTAAAGACCCAGTCTGGTAAGGACTGGAGATACAAATTAGCTCTTTAAAAAACTCAGGAATAAAAACCTTCCTGTGTTTTCCCAAAGAAAGAAAATAAAGCAGCTGAATTCATATTTTAGCCAACATGGTGCTTCTAACATCTTGAGGGGTGGGGGGGGTGGCAACGAGTAAAAATAACATTATTAAAAAAAAACCTGTCAGTCGGAAAATACATCCTAGGAAAAAGATGACGCTGGTACCCGGAGTGTTCCTTGGCTATATACCAGACAAAACCTTGCTCTCCTCTCCCCCATGACTGTGTGTTAAGAACCACTAGGCTGCCAAAACTAGTATCTTCAGGCTTCTACCAAACAGTATATTTTTCTATAGTTAATCTACTGTGTAAGAGGTAGTTCAGATCTCTCCATAATAAACGGAGCTGAGAACAATGGTCACCATGCTAGAGACAACAAATTGAGGCCCCAGGCTGGGGATTTGGTCTCGTGGTACTGCACCTGCCTGTAAATACAAGGTCCAGAGTTCTATTCCCGGTACCGAAATAAAGAAAAAAAAAAATGGGGGCCCAAAGTTAACATTTAGAAAAACCTGGAACATCTCCTGCAGTAAGAAGAGGTCTAAGAAAGAACTGTCCATTCTATTTTCACATTATATTATACTGACTCCTGCATTATCTCTGGGGTTAATGCCAGATCCTTAACCTGAGGTTGTAAGGACCAGCTAATCACCTACCTACTTTAGGGATGGCAATATGGACTGAGAATGGCAATACCTGTCAAGGCTCCAAAGCTTCACAGAACCATCAGCAGCACAAGAAGCCAGGTTGACATCTTTTTGGTCCAATGAGACAGTGGACTTAGGATGAAATACAATTGCTCCTACATTTGTATTATGGCCTAAAGAAGTGTAAGAGGTTAAAAAAAAAAAAAATGTGTAAGAGGTGAAAAGTTAATGGGGTCTTGCCTTTTTATAACTTAAATGAAAAATGAAGACTATGATGAGTATTGTAACACAAATAAGTTTATATTAGGGAACAAGTGTGGACAAATACTATTAACAAAAAGAACTATTCAGGGCTGGGGATGCAGCTCAGCAACGCCATGCCTGCCTGGCAAGTACAAGGTCCTGAGTCGGATTCCCAGTACCAGACACACAGACACACACACACAAAACAACAACAAAAACTATTAAAAATGGACATTTAAAAAGTCAAACAAACAAACAAACAAACAAAAACCCAAAACCCTGTGCGTTTTGGTTTAAACACTGGAAAATGCTAAGAGAGTGGCTGGACATGAGGTGAAAGCTGTAACAGTCACTACAATCTGGCCTTGTGGTCTAAGAAAACCAAACCACATTAAATCAAATCAAGAATCAATTGGTGGGCCGGGTGTGGTGGCACACGCCTGTAATCCCAGCACTCAGGAGGCTGAGGCAGGAGGATCACTGTGATTTTGAGACCAGCCTGGACTACATAGTGAGTTCCAGGTCAGTCTCAACTCAACTACAGTGAGACCCTGTCTCAAAAAGAAAAAAAAAAAGAATGAACTGGCAATGAGTGCTATTAATCTCAGCTACTCGGGAGGATGAGGCAAGGGGATCATGAGTTCAGTCATGAGTAATTGCACAAGTTCTCATCTAAGAAGGAAAGAAAGAAAAGGAACAAAGGACAGGGGGACGGGAGGGAGGAAGAAAGGAAGGAATTAATTAGTTAATTTTAAGAAAAGTCAATGCAGCGTGGGGTGTGAGTGCCAGGCAGTTTTACAGCTAAACAGAGCTTATGCTGGGAAGACTGTGATCTGAACAAGATTCTAACTTACCTCGAAGAGTGTGAAGGAGGTTACAATCGGGAACAGACCAGAGCTTGCAAAGCCCACTCCTAACAAATATAAAGGAAAGCATCTCAGCCAGGGGTGGTCTGGGAAGGAAAAGGTATCTTGGTAACATAAGGACAATCTCTTCTTACCCCATACACTTTATAGTGACAGAAAGAAAAAAGAAAAAGCTCATAATGTGAAGTGTTACAGAGGAAAGTGCAAAGCCAGCAGAGACAACCAGAGGGCTCTACTCAACTATAATGTACACAAGCTGCTATTCTTAACTTTTGGATCAAACTGTGAGGGAAGACAGGACAAATTATCCATTTAAAAAGATACTATCTTAAAATTTGTTTTTTTTTTTTAAATTGAGTTTATTGGTACATTTTAGGTATATAGTACAGTTACATTCATTATTGGGATCTTGTATACTATCTTAAATTTGAATCTCATTTGCCACCTACAAAATAATTAAATTAAAAAATACTTTTGTTTTAGATTTTCTAAGAAATTTTTTTTATATGTAGTATATATGTATGACCTCAAAAGATCTTTGTAACAGACCTGTGAGGTAGATAAGGCAAGAATAGCCGTTTTTACTTTAGAGTTATGGTAACTAAGGCTGGGAGAGGTGGACTGATCTGCACAGATCTTTGGCTTTTCCTTGAATCACCATCTAAATTTCTGCCTAGTTAAGTAGTTCCTGTGCATATTCAATGAAAGCTTCCCTCCCCAAAGTCAAACAACAAAGTTATAACATCCTAAGAGTTTTCTGCATATGTGGTAGTAAGGAGACAACAAAGATAAAACCATTAATGAACATTTTCCAAGTTCTTAATGTATTCTAGGCAATATCAAGGCAAAACGCTTTATAAACACTTCACTCTACTTTACAGAAAAGAACACTGAAGCTTAAAGGTATTATGCATCTTAGCTAGATCACAGAAGCTGGTCTATAAACTCACTATCGCCAAAGAGCCGGTGCTGAGAACATGACAGACTGCTATATCCCATGGATCTCTGGTAAACAGTATGAACTTTAAACAAAGCCATCTTATTACTCAGCAGGTAGAGCCCCAGCATTTGTAGTTTGGTGTGACCATGAAAGGCAGAGGATGAAGAAATAGCTAGGACAGATTATATATATTTTTTCTGAGCTTTTCCCTCATTTAGTAAAATGGAACTTACCAACAAGCTGTGGCCAGCATTTTGGAATTGGGACTAAAGTGACAGTAGGAGATAGGCCGATCATCCCCAATTTGGCTGCAGAAATTATTCAAAGACTTAAAAAAAAAAAAAAGACAATTGTGATCATTAATAGGCTAGTTCAAGAATCCCTTGGCTTTTCCACCAACCAACCTACCTACCTACCCACCCTTCAGGTTTTGTTTTTGGTACTGGGGATTGAACTCGGGACTTTGTGCTTGTGCGGCAGGTGGTGGAACCACTGAACTAAATCCCCAGCCCCCTACCCTTCAGTTTTAACCCATCCCAAGACTCTTATGCTTTTGCTAGGAGATACTTATGTTAAAGAGTGAATGAAATCAAGGCTCATCTGTTAATTTAGCTGTTTTCTAATCTTATTATCACTCTATGTAGCTACATAGAAACAGAAAACCTCAGAGAGATTTAAAACAGGTGTGACATACAAAAAGAAAGAAGTCAAGAGTAAAACCATTGGCCTTTGCTGAATACAAAGCATAGCAGGTTGCTGCTGCCATAACTGATGGTGCCATCCACACTACAATAGCTCCAACAGGGAGAAACAACTGTAGCTGCCTTTACCTTTAACTCAATGTGGACCAAAGTAGAAAAATCTAGTAAGATAAGGTATTGGACAATCACTGAGAACACCTTACCCGGAGGGATTTGTGCAGCTCTTGCATCTGGGATGTTCTAGTTGTCTCGGGAATCTCTTTATGGAGACGGGCCTCTTCCAAGCGTTTCATTGCCCTGTGAAACAAAAGCATTATTACTAAGATCAAAGGGGTGGCAATAAGGGTGTGCACACAACTATAACTTAATTTCACATAACCACCAACACAATAAAGCCAATCCTCAGTTTGTAAAAGAGTAAGTTTCTTTTTTCTTCTAGCCACTCTGCTTACCTGGGCAGTGAATAATTAGCGATCCACAGTCTAGCCACCTTCAGGCTATTTGGTCCTTCATGGTACCAGGTTTGCTGATACTGGAAGACAAATCAAGAGCAGAAAGGTTAAGTGAAGCACACCTGTGCCTCCCACAGCTGTATCCTACAGTGTAACTTCCTACAAAGAAGGTAGATTAGTTCAGTAATATGATGAAGTCAGGCATGCGTACTTTCTACTATATTTCTTTCTATGATGTCTTATAAGATGGTTTCCTGAGTTACACTAAGAGTACTATGGTTCTTTCCTAAAAACTCAGGTAGCTTCTCTCACATTCACACAAGAATCACAAGCTATTGTCAACAAGTATTCCTGTATGGTAGAAGCTTCAAAAACACTTTCCTCCTCCTCCTCCAAGAAAACCACTTGGAAACAGACAAGAGCAGTCCTTTCTTTCTTGTTTACCCTGGGAAGCCAAAGACATATTTTACCTCTTCTTTGGACTTCTTAGATTTCTCATCATCTTTTTTTGTCTTTTTTAAGGCATCAGTACCGACCACTGAGAGAATATTTCTTAACCTGTAACCCAAAAGATGAGAATACAAACTTAGTTGTGGTTAAGACTGTCAGAGATACAGCAGTCCCTCCCCAACCCCTCTCTGCAAGGTGGTACGTCTCAAGGTCCCGTGAATCCTGAAATGTCTGAAACCATGGGGAGTACTGACTTCTACATACACTATGTATTTTTTTTTCTATTCATACATTCCTATGACAAAGTTTAATTCATAAATTAGGCATCATAAGGAATTAACAATTAGACCAATTGTAACAATACCCTGTAATAAAAGCTATATGAATGTGGCCTCTTCTCCCCACCCCCTCAAAATATATTATACTGCACATACCAATGAGGAGATTGTCCTATAGTGTGAATATGAGAGACAAAGAGATGATTTTCCTTCAGGGTGGCATGGAGCAGGGCAGTGCAACATATCATGTTACCGAGAATGGTGTACAATCATAAAAACTTATAAACTGATCATTTCTGTAATTTTCCACTTAATATTTTTGGATTGTGGGTGACCATGGATAACTAAAACCATGGACAAGAAAACCAAAGCAGAGGGGAAAATACTGTCTACTTACTACCCTTACCAATCAAACCTCCAGCAAATGCATGTGTGTCAAGTGAGCATGTCTAAATTTTCAGTATGAAGCCGGGTGTGGTGGCGCACACCTGTAATCCTAGCACTCGGGAGGCTGAGGCAGGAGGATCGTTGTGAGTTCGAGACCAGCCTGAGCTACACAGTGAGTTCCAGGTCAGTCTCATCTACATAGTGAGACCCTGTCTCAAAAAACCAGAAAGCAATAAATAAATAAATTAATTAATTAATTAATTTTCAGTATTGAGATTAGTCTTGCTAAGTCACTAAGTTCCCCAGGTTGAGCTTGAACTTTCAATGCTCCTGCTCAGCATCCCAAAGTGGGACACCTGTAATCTCAGCACTTGGGAGGCTGAGGCAGAAGCATCACTGTGAGTTCAAGACCAGCCTGAACTACACAGTGAGACCCTGTTTCAAAAATCAACATCTCAAACCGGGTGCGGTGACCCACGCCTGTAATCCCAGCACTCCGGAGGCTGAAAAGTTCAGAGACCAGCCTGAGCTACACAGAGATCCAGGTCAGTCTCAACTACATAGTGAGACCCTGTCTCAAAAAACAACCACCACCACAACAACAAAATAAACACCTCAAAGTGCTGCAGTTATAGGTGTGTGCCATTATGCACAACTTCAGTGTGATATCTTTCACTCAATCTTTATTTCAAGATCCTCTACAGTTCTAAATCCAGCTATAAGCAATTATTCTCTTCCATTCAGTCACCTAGCCTGTACACTTCCACTACCCAGCCTGTGAAGACAGCCACATTTCACTGAATTCCACAATGTGGCGGGTCCTTACTCAGGTGCTAACTATACAACAATGACTAAGAAATAGTTACAAATTTCAAGTAGCACACTTCTAGGAGGAAGAGAGAAAGTAATGAAACTACAGCACATTACAATCCGTACCATAAGCATAGTGCTAAAGGAGAATACAAAAGGGGAACCAAACATAGTCATGGACAACCAGGGAAGGCTTCAGAGAAAGGATGTTAACGTAAACTGAGTCCTCTGTCAGGTCACGGAACCAAAAATGGGAAAATGACAGTAAGGCAGACTGTCAAATGCAAAGGTCTGTAGGTTTGTTGAGCCTGGAATGACATGTAGTCAAACAGCTGAGCATGGAATATAAAATGAATGGTAGAGGATAACGCTGGAAAGTTAGGGGGGCCAGGTCACTGAGAGCTGTTAATATTATGCCAAGGAGGGTTTACATTTGAGAAAGGTCTTTGGAATAGCAGGAAGAGACTGGAGAAGGAAAAATAAAGGCTGGGAGACAAGACTATATACAGCTGCAGAAAGTTATTCTGAGTCATATTGGTGGAATTGAATTAAAGACAGTGGCAGCAGGGAATCAAGGCATTCATCTAAGGGATATCACAATGAAGTAAGACAGACTTTGCTGGTGAAGAAGGCAATAAACAACCAAAAAAGCTAAGAAAACTATGTACTTTGATAGAAAACAGAGAGACACACTTTGCAAAGGGCCAGATGTGAACTATACTAGTTCTAAGTAGACTTAGAACAGGTCGCATTTATGCTGAACCCAAGAACTAAAAGTCCCTAAAGGTAAGAGAGAACAAAAAGAAAATTAAAGTGGGAAATACAGTAAAAGAACGTTGAGTATTTTGGGCTACCAATTCAGCTAGTCTAGTAAATTGGTGAGAGTGGTACAAGATAAGGCTGCAGACTACACTGAAGATGATTAGTTTTTGTTTGTTTTTTACCTCTAGTGTAATGGGAAGATCCTCTAGGTTTCATTTTATTTTATTTTTTTTGTGGTAGTGGTGATCAAGCCCAGGGCCTTGGAAATACTATGTAAGTGTTCTACCACTGAGCAATATTCCTAGGCCCAGGCACTGTCGGATTTTATGCAAGAAATTATTAACACATTTGCAGATAGCACAGCAGTCTAGATGTGAAAGCAATGGAGACAGAGCAAAGACAGGCTGGAGGAGCACTTCACCAATAAAGACCGACAGGATTTTGCTGGTGGATAAAAAAGGAGGTCAGGGAGGTTGTCAGCTAAGGACTACATGAATGGTAACTGCCATCTGCAAACAGGAGACGTGGGGCACAGACTTCGACTTAGACATCTCATGTTTGAAGAGCCTGTAGGATACCCGGACTACAAGAAGTCTGCAGAATAGACAAAGGAAATGATGCCACAGATGTGACCTAAAGCAGTGGTGGTGAACCTATGGCACACATGCTGCAGCTGGCTTTACCACTGAGAGTTCTAAAAGGTTTGCCAGCACTGGCCTAGAGTGAGTACAGCATTAGGCAAAGAACTGCAGCCTCTAAATGCTAGGCAAGAAGCCAAACAGAGTGGCACACATCTGTAATCTCAGCTACTTGGAAGACTGAAGTAGGAAGATTGTAAATTCAAGGCCAGTCTGGGCAACTTAGCAGGACCACATCTCAAAATTTAAATAGTAGTAAAATTTTAAAAAAGAGATGCGGATGTAGCTCAGGAGTAGAGTGTTTGTCTAGTATATGTAAGGGCCCAAGTTCAATATCCAGTACTGGAATGAGGGAAGGGGGGAGGCAGGGAGGAAAAGAGGCTTAGAAAGTGAAAAGAATGAGCTGACGAAACAGAAGCAAAATCAGAAGAGAAGGATTTGGCCTTTTGAGAAAGAAGGAAAGTGAGCACTTTAAGGTGGGATATCTGCCAATACACTAGGGCTATTTTAGTAAAGATGGGCTAGTGACTTTTATAAAGCACAATTTCCACGTGATAAGGGTTGATCAGTTTGCAATGGGTTGAAGAATAGATGAGGAATAAGGACCTTACTGGTGTAAACATAAAGCAGCTTTCCAAAAAGGCTGATGATGGAGAGAGAGGACCCCATCAGGATAGTCAAGAGGGTAGTAGCCTCATAACTGCATACAACCAACGCTTGTCTAACACTTCACAACCTTAAAATCACAAGAGCATTATCCAAGGACAACACCTTTAATTATATCCAAAAAATACTGATCACGTTCCATTAATATGGACTGTAAGTGACATCCAAGTTTTCAAAGCTCAACAATGTTTATCCAACTCAAAATTTCATCCTGGAGTGGGAAGGGAGTATAGTGGCACCCTCTTCACAGTTCATAAAGAGAAATCAGTAGTGGAATAAAACTGGTCTAAGACTGCGACCAAAAGCTAAACTATATAAACGCAACCCAAGATATTGTTAACAATATCTCAGACATCAAAGTTTCAGCTAGAACGTCAATCAGATTTGGAACTAGAACCCAATGATTAATAAAGAAGGAAATATTTAGAAAGGGCACCTTTCTCTTCTTTCAGCAGGGCCCTCTCCAAAAAGTGTGATGGGTTCCCCCAAGGCTCTGAGGCAAGCCTTGACCTCTGAGTCATCTGTGGAAACGTTGATTTGTCGAGCTCGCTTCCTTCTCTCAAATTCAGCCAATACTTCTGCCTGTCGCTCACTGATGTGCTCTTCAATTTCAAATACTTCTCCTATAAGAAAAAAGAAAAATCAGTACAGTCACCAGATCTTCAAATGGGGAAAAAATTTTTTTCTAAGCTGGGGGTGGTGGTGAATGCCTATAACCCCAGCACTCCTGAAGCTGAGGGAGAAGAGCCTTAAGTTCAAGGCCAAACTGGGCTACACAGTGAGTTCAAGGCCAGCCTGAACTAGATAGCAAGTCCCTTTCTCAAAAAACAAAACGAAACAAAACAAAAACACTCTTGTTACTGACATGTTAAGATATCCTCAAGTTTGTACAGTGAGCTGAGCACTGTGGCACACATCTGTAATCCCAGCACTCAGGATGCTGAGGCAGAAGGATCACTGTGAGTTTGAGGCCAAACTGGACTGAATAGTGAGTTCAAGGCCATCCTGGACCACACAGCAAGACCCTGTCTCAAAAACAAACAAAGAAAAACAACAAAAAAGCCTCAGTATGTACAGTGAAAAATGCAGAACAAAATATATACATCATCACTTCAGCTACAGAAAAATTAGGTATTTTATAGCTACATTAAAACTTATATACATCCAACTAACAATACAAAATTTTCTACTTCATATTGATCTTTTAAAATAAAACTATTACTTTTATAAGAAAAAGTTTTCAAGAGCTGGGGATTTAGCCCAGTGGTTCCAGTGCCTGCCTTGCAAGCGTAAGATCCTGAGTTCAATCCCCAGTACCAAAAAAAAAAAGAAAGAAAAGAAAAAGAAAAAGTTTTCATTTTGAATAAAAATAAGTGAAAAATTAAAAAAGAATATTATGGTGGGGCCAGGGATTTAGTTTAGTGGTTCCACTGCCTGCCTCTCAAGCGCAAGGGTCCAAGTTCAATTATCTGGTACCAAAACAAAAAAAAAAATTCTGAACAACTCTGGCTGCCTGCCAATGCTAGAACTCTATTAGATCTCTAGAAGACACGTGGAATCAACTGGAACCCAAATGTGCACTGAATAAATTTGATTAAATTACTAATAATTCATGAAAGAAAACTGTATAAAAGCTTATAAGAAAAATTCTCAGGATGATGCTAAGAGGGGTATAAGCAAAGTACAAATGTACAATAGTTAAGTTTAAGAACTGAAGGTTTTTTTTGTTTTTTTTTTTGGCACTGGGGATCGAACTCAGGTCTTTGTGTCTGCGAGGCAGGCGGCAGAACCACTGAACTAAATCCCCAGCCCAAGAACTGAAGTTTTTGACGTTAAGAACAAGTAGTACAGAAAACGTGAGTACCAAAGGTAATGATGAATTTATTTGCATCTTACCAGAAGTTATATTAATATTTCCTGCTTCAATGCCTGCTTTAAGTCCTTCTTTTCCCAAAATCCCAGATTCTCCCTTGGCAAGACGTTCCCTTTCCTTCTCTTCCAAACTTCCGTAATAGATGTGTGGTTTCTTCACAACAGGGGCAACTAAGTCATCAGGTGCTTTAGTTTTGGTTGCCTGTTAAATCAAAGACCTGGATTAATCTAGGGCTTATTTTTAGCAATCTACCAGATTTCCCCAAGGGATGATCATTCCGAGCTTGGTTCCTAATTCAAGGTATATATATATATATTAGCAAATAAGAGCAGTAGGCCTTTTATTCAGATAAAGCTGTTCACTGATTTGCGGGACTAGAGAGACGGATGTTTCAGTCTCTTGTTTAAATCTGGCAGATAGGAAACAGGATGTTGATAAAACCAGTTAAGTTCTCTTGGTGATAGTCTATCAAAGGTTTGCTTTGGAACATGTTTAGTTAATTCTGCTGGCAGAGCAATCGATTTTATGATTCTTGAGTTTACTGTTCATCACTTGAGAAACATCAAGGATAACTGAAATAACCAACAGTGCTAAGAGGGGCCAAGTTACAACGTTACTGCTCTATATATTTCAAACATTTTCACATGTGCGTCAGTAAGTTAGGAGACCGTATTAAAATTCCAAGGACACAAACCCTGGGTAGAACACTTCTCCATTTCAGAGCACCGTTTTTGGACTAGTCGTAAGAAGTGTTCATCGTTCGGGGCCACAATGGGAGAGGTGCAAAGAGATACAGCACAGGAAGGCGCTTAGAGATCACTGCTCCATTCTCTATAGGACGTCGGGGTCGCACATTCTTTCCCCCCGGCCCCAGATTTCCTGAGTCTGCTCCCTAACGGCCCATTCCTACAGGCACCCCCACCCTCCCTGCGCTCCCCGCCAGAGTGAGTTGAGATGCAGAGCTCTGTACCGTGGAGGAGGCTCGTGAAGAAGCCATGCCGAGCTCCGGAGCCGAGAAACCCCAGCTACAGGCGCGCTCTAGGTTTCAGACAGTCCACTACGCGCCCAGCAGAGCGGAACTACGTCACCAGCCGGAAGAGAGTCAGGACAGACGCGGCGACATGGAAGGCGCGAGACATGATGGAAGTCGTAGTACTGTAGTTTGTAACTTCTCCTAGGGCGTGACGGAGAGCCTTCTAAGAAAGCTCGCGGAAGACGAGCTTCTGTGGGAAGAGTCGGGCAGAGCAGTCTGGGAAATGTAGTTCATTTGGCCAAGCAATAGGTTCATAGGAGAAGCTGAGGTTCCGGGAGGGGCTGAGGCTTGAAAAAAGGTAGGTACCCCGAGTCGCATGCCTGGGGACTGAGTTTGAGAGCGAACCGAGTGTCCCCAGGCCTATGGGAAGTTTTCCGTCGTCCCAGAGCGGAAGGCCATGTTGCCATGGGAACTCTAGCCCCAGACCCAAGAATGCTGCCTTGGTGTTGTGGGATGAGGGCTGTTCGGTAGGATCCGGAAGCCTCCCGCGGGCTCCTCTGAGCTGGATGAATTTGGCGTGGGTTTGGGCCATAACGAGAGCTTAAACTCCGAGACCTCTAGTATCTAAGTAAAATAAAAATCTAGAGGAGGCACTTCGGCTTGACTTTATTGTTGTCAGTCTTTTCTTTAAAAAGAATGGGATGATGGGTAGGAAGGCGCCAGGAAAATTGCACGCAAGCAGCCCTCTGCACTGCTGGTTGCTGGGACGTCAGCGATAAAGATAAGGTGGTTTCTTTTTTTTCTTCCCAATATGGCTGGGTAGAGGTAAAGATTCTAAAAATATTTGTGTTTGTTGATCTAAACAACAGACTTCTCCCCAACCCTATATTCCAGTCGGCCTTACCCCATTTATTTTTTGAGCGCTTTCTTGAGTGTCAAGCTATGCTTCGAGAGCTTACTCTACATTATGTCGTTCAAGTCACGAACAAGTACAGACAGAAACTAAGGTCTTCTGAGGAGCTAAATCGTTGAAGATAGTAGTATAGTGGGGTTAGAACCCCTGCTGTCCCCCAGAGCTGGCATGTTTAGTTAGCCCCAACTCTATACTGCCTTGTAGTGGTGAGTTGGTGAGTTTTTCATAGTTGGCAGAAAAGGCCTTCTGTTTTTGTTGTTGTTTTTTCTTCCAAGTATCCTTCCTTACCCTCTTTGGAAGTTTGTCTTCAAGGTAGTTTCTGGGGACCAGGGAATTTAGCTCGGTGGTTCTGCCACCTGCCTCACAAGTGCAAGGACCCGAATTTGATCCCCATACAAAAAAAAAGATAGTTTCTGATTAGTACAAAGCAAGTTGAAATGCCACATGTCAGTGTTTTGTGTTGATATCATTTGTATCTGTCCTGAACCTTGTGGGAGAAAGGAATGTTTCTTCTTTTGTAGACTTCCTAGTCCTTTGTTTACTCTAGATATAATATATATATCATAGTAATTTATATCTTTATATATAACTATATAGTATATAATAGTAATTTATAGTGTATGAGAGTTTTCATTTACATCATCATTTAAGCCTCACCATATTGACCTATATGTAATTTTTATAGGAGGCTAGCATTATTAACCAAACTGAACAGCTTGTTTCAACTCCTTTGTAAAATAGGGATAATTTCCCCACAGGAAGCCCAGGGGCCTAACATCCCTGCGCACCCATGAGCAGCTCAGACTGCTTTGGGATGAGGGCTGTTCGGTAGGATCCGGATCTGTGTAATCCTGCTGTGTTACTCTCTCCAGCTTTATTACTCTATGTAGCACTATTTACTTGTCTGTTTTCCTACAGATTGTGACCGTGCCTTTTAACTCTGTATCTGGACTACAGGAAGATTTTGTTTTGTGAATGATTTATTTGTTTAGAATCCAGTTAGATCCTGAAGATAATTCTGTGAATTGGTAAGTTCAGTTTTTATGATATTTAGCAAACTGATTTTGGCTCCAGGAGTGACCACAATCTCTGATGAGTCCTCTGTAAAGCAGATTAAATTGAATGGTTTGTCCATTGTCCCTGTAACTGTATGAACTAAGATATAATAGCATTGGTCTTTTTTTATTTTTTGAGGCAGTATCTTGCTATGTTGCCCATGCTGACCTTGAGCTGGCTCAAGTGATCCTCCTGCCTCAGCCTCTTGAGTAGTTCGGATTACAGGCATGGGCCACTACTTTGAGTTTTTTAGCTAGCATATTTTTGTGAATGTTACTGTAGCATCAAATCAAAGTGATTCTTGCCTATAATTGTCTCTTACTGGCACCTTGTTTTAAACTCTCTCAGAAAGTTTTTTTTTTTTAATTACAGTATTGTAGATCTCCATATTGTGTAATGAAAATGTAATAATCAGGCACCTAGAGACTTTAGTAGTCTGTGTGAATCTAAATGAGTTGCCTTTCCCTTTAGTATGTACACTTACAAATTAAAGTCATATTTGTAGTTGCTACTTATCACCTGCCATTTTTCTACCTCTCATTTTTCTACCACTTTTAACAGCTAATAGTTCACTGGGTCTCACGCTTAGTGTTGACCTCAGTATGCTGCGACGGAAACCAACGCGCCTGGAGCTAAAGCTTGATGACATTGAAGAATTTGAGAACATTCGAAAGGACCTAGAGGTAAAAGAACAATTTTCAAACCCTTAAGAGATATTTAAAACAATGTTTATAAGGACCTGATAGTCTAGGGGACTCTGAACCTTAGACTTGTACCAACAGTTTACTGGAAATCTCTATTTTGATGCTTTACAGGTATCTCACAACAAGGTAAATTATTTTTTCATAGTTTTATAGGCCACAAATCTAAATCAGTATCATCAGGGCTAAAATAAAGGTATCAAGGGCTGTACTCCCTCTAGAGGCTCTAGGGAGAATCCCTGTCTTGGTTGTTCTAGCTTCTGTTGGCTGCTGAAGTTTCCTTTTTTTGTGGCCACATCATAGCAGTCTTCTCCCTGGTCACGTTGCTCACTCCTCTTCTGTCTGTGAAATCTCCCCGTCTTCCTCTTACAAGGGTATATGTGAATAGTTTTCGGTATTACCTGGATAATCCAGAAGAATCTCCCTGGCTCAAGATCCTTAATATAACTACATCTGCCAAAATTTTCCCCTATTAAAGGCAGCATTTATAGGTTCTAGAACTGTGGTGAACCTACAGCACAAGTGCCACAGTGTGCTGTATGTATCATTGAAAGCTCTAAAAGGTTCACCATCACTGTTCTAGGAATTGAGGCCTGATAGCCTAGGGGTGGGCACCATTTAGCCTTCTTAAATGTTAAAAAAAACAACAAAAACCTCTTGATTTGTCCTTCAAATCAGTCCTCCCCCTCAGTGTCCATCCAGCTGTTCAGGACAGAAACCTAGCAGTTATTCTTGAGTCCTCCCTTCTGCCTCACCCTTTTTGTTCAATCTGTCTAAATCCTTTGTTCTAGATACTAGGATCTATCCATCCCTCCCTGTAATAGCATACAATTGTAATAGCATACTAAATGGTCGTCATGTTACCATTTATCTCTTACCAGTTCATTTTTCTTCAGGTGGGTATCTAGAATATTCTTTAAATTTTTTTCTCCACATATTCTTTTTGTCTTTTAAAACTCTTCAGTGGCTTCCTGTACTTGGAATATAATCTGAATTTCTTACCATGGCTTCCAATGTTCTGTATGTTTGAACCTCCCTCTAGTTCACCTCATGTTACCCTCTGCATTTCTGTCTATACCTGAGCCACACTAGTGTTCTTTTCTTTTCAACCTTTTTTTTTTTTCTTCAGAGTCAGGGCCTTCACACTGAACTAGATCCCCACTTTTTTTTTT
>NW_022900948.1:29513122-29549337 GCF_012274545.1 Fukomys damarensis | reverse complement strand
CCCCCCTTTTTTTTTTTTTTTTTTTTTTTTTTTTTTTTAATTTGAGACAGGGTCTGCTAAATTGCCCAGACTGGCCTCAAGCTTGTAATCCTCCTGGCTTGGCTACCCAGAGTGCTGGGATTACAGGTGTGTACCACTACTTCTGGCTTCTTTTCAACATGCCAAGACATTGATCACTTCCATGGCCTCTATACCAATTTCCTCTGTCTAGAGTATATCTTCTTTCTTCCAATCTTAGTTTAAATATCACCTCTCTGGCTTGAGAGGCTGTTTTGACTCTATTCAATTGGGTGTGTCCTTCCTGTCCGAACTGCCTTGATTTCATTAGGTTCTCAACAAAGTGCCATGTTTTTTTCATAGCATTTTTTAGAATTTACAGTTATGGAGGGAGGGTGTTGAGACAGTGTCTCACTATGTAGTCCAAGGCTGGGCTTGAAACTAGCTATGTAGGCCGGGCATGGTGGCGCACGACTGTAATCCCAGCACTCGGGAGGCTGAGACAGGAGGATCACTTGTGAGTTCGAGACCAGCCTGGGCTACATAGTGAGTTCCAGGTCAGTCTCAACTACGTAGTGAGACCCCGTCTCGAAAAACCCAGGCTGGCCTCAAAAATCACTGTGATCCTCCTGCCTCAGCCTGCCAAGTGCTGGGATAACAAACATGTACCACCATACCCTGCTATCAATATGTATTAAATTTGGCTTTGCTACATCTAATACTTGCCTACATAGTATTAGCTGTCCATTTATAAAAATTCTTCGGAGGTTTTCAGGAAAAAGTCCACATTTCTTAGCATGGCACATAAGACCCTTTGTGACATAGGGATGCTCATCTCTACTTTATCTTTAATTGCTAGGTTATCTTCAAATTTAATCTCAGTTCCTATGAACACAGTGTTCTTTGCCTGAAATGCCCTTTTCTTTTGTCAGGCTGACTCCTTTTCATCTGTTGATGTAGCTCCTTCCACACCCAGCTGGGCTAAGTTTAGAATCTTCCCCTTGTGCTGACATCTCTCATACATACTATCACTCTCTGTGGTAATTGTCTGCTTTTCTATTTTCCTCTACTGGACAATAAGTTCCTTTAAGCAAGGATTAGTATATTTACTGGGCATGGTGGTACACACACACCTGTAATCCTGGCACTGGGGAGGCTGAGATAGGAGGATTGCTGTAATTTCTAGGCAAGCCTGATCTACATAGTGAGACCCTGTCTGAAAAAACAAACAAAAAAGATTAGTATTTCCAACTCTGTAATCTCTTCCCAAAGAAAGGTTCAATACAATCTATTTTCATTTGCCATCCTAATATATATTTGTATGATACAGCAGGGGGACATTATATCGTGTATGTATCCACAAACATGATTGGCTTGCTTTGTATTAAGACTGATGAGTTTACATTCCCCACCCCCTCTTTTATCCCAGCAGTCACATTTTAAGAACTTATATTGATAGTGTATTACTAAGCATGTGTTTTAGGTATGATTAAACTTCAATTGTAATGAGTCTGTTTAATTGCCAGCGGACAACTTTGTAGAGTTGACTGAGTATCCAGTTAGTCTCTCTGTTGAGGCAATTAGTGTCACTGCAGAAGTGGAGGCAGCAGACTGCGATGGCGCGGGAGACACAGTGTTTGTGCAGCTGAACACAACAAAAATATGGATATGAGAAACCAACATCCTTCTTTTACTAGGTGTTAGACAATTCAAAAGGAAGTAAAAGGTATAGAATAGCAAGTAATCAGCTTAACTGGTCTGTCGAGTGACAAGAATTACAAGAACTTGGAGAGGATTCTAACAAAGCAAGTTTTTGAAATAGACTCTGTAGATACAAAGGAAAAAAAGACATTGAGCAAGCTAGGAAGAGGGTGGTACAAGAGACAACACCTTCTCCAAGAGTTGGAGCAGAAGGCAAACAACCCATACTGGATTGACATATAGAACATCTTCAAGAAGCCAGGGCCTTTATGAAAGAGAAAGGTCCTTTTATAACAGAGGCAACTGCATCACTGATAAAATTGAGGAAGGCATCCAGGATATCATTCTGAGACTGACACATGTTAAAACCAGAGGAAAGATCTTTTTGCAGCAAGCAAGGTATCACACTCTAACCAAAAGCTGTGCCATGCAAGAGATTATCAAAGACTTTATGAAACAGCAGCTTTCCCTGCCATTTTCTGAAACTGCATATCCTTCTGTCGCCAGAAATCAACTGATGTGTGAAGTGAACAAGATCAGAGGTGTCGTCATCATGCTTCTAATAAGAGTGGACAGTAGTAAGACTTGCAGGTACTTACCATGTGTGCTCTCAGGGCTGGTCGCCGAAGTTATTGAAGTATTTGGTTTAGAAGAGGGATACTACTCACACACTTGACCAGAGGCAGAACCTTTCCATTTTAAAACTAGGAAAGGTCCTCCAGAGGATAAGAGAAATAAAAACGAATTTCTTCAAGTTCAAAACCTTCCCGAGTTGTACCTGAGCTCCAAGACAGAAATGCAGGGTTTGATTGGACAAGTGGATGAGGTAAGGATGAGAAACTCCTGCATTTGGGAAGCCAGGAGAAGAGCTGGGATTGAAGTACAAACTCTGGTTACTTGTATCAACCTGAAGGAGGTCTGGAGAAAAGGAAGCAGTTTACTTGCGAGGACTACCTGTCGCATAAGGCATTTGGGATGTTCTTGATACCTGTCAGAGAAGTCTTCTCATTTGATGGAAATCGAACTGATAAGAATTACATCGGGCTGGAGGAGCTGCTGACCATGGAGTTGCTGACCCTGGATGCCATGGACAGGGAGAGGACAAGTGTAAGGCTGCCAGGCAGCAGGCCATGAAGCTGGCCCAGAACATCCTCAGCTATCTTGGCTTGAAATCTGATGAGTAGGAACCCTAAAACTACAGAGCTGTCATGGTTATCTCACTGGTTTGCACTTTATACATACTTTTATATATTTATGGAGAGCTCTCAGTTTATGGAGCCTAAATGTGATTTATATACACATATTTGAATCTCAGTATTTATGATGTAAGCAAATTATATTCGGGAACTCTACTGCTTTTGATGTTAAAAAACATAATTATAGCACATTAACCTTTCCATTTGGACCACCATATGGTTTATTTGGTTTTTTGTGTTTTGTATATGAGTTTTTAATCAAAATATGAAACAAACAACATTCATAATTTTTAAATGAGTTTTTCAAGCATTTAAATGCAGAAACTTTAGCATCTAGATGTAGATATAACCTTGTATAATACTAGGGGAATTAATGAGAAGGGCAAATTTTTTGGTAAAGTCTAGGCAGTAAGTTTTATTATGCTAAATAAAACAGAGGGGTTTTTTCACTTATAAGGCCGACTTGTTCTCACCTAGTGTTTGTGTTTGTTTGTATTGCCTATTCCTTCATAAACATTTTTGTTTGAAGAGAGAAATAATTATCTAGTGGGTTGACCTGTGTCAGAGCAATTTAGGAAGGAAGGATAGTCCTGCCCAAAAGTAAAATGGAATCAGTAGAAAACTAGTATTTCATTTTTTTTAAACTGAAGTTAGTTTCATTAGTGTGATGAGATTTTGCCACCAGTTGTTCATAGTGGGAAGTCTTTTAAATGATTTTATTCCAATTAGATATTCTCAGAATGATGGTCTTTTGCTTTTTATTTTATTTATTTATTTATTTATTTATTTATTTTTGGTATTGGGGATCGAACTCGGGTCCTTGTGCTTGTGAGGCAGGCAGCGGAACCACTGAGCTAAATCCCCGGCCCCGTCTTTTGCTTTTTAAAACTTGTTTTTCCTCCCTTCCTTCCTTTTTTATTTGATTTTTTTCTTTTGTGGTATTGGGGTTTGAACCTACCGTATTTGCACTGAGCTACATCCCCAGCTTTTTTTTTTTTTTAATTTTGAGACAGGGCCTATGCTGGACTCAAACTTGTGATCCCCCTGTGTCAGCCTCCCAGAACTCTAAGATTACAGATACGTGCCATCACACCTGCTGGAACTTGTTTTCATAATGGTGTTTGGGTTCAAGTTTCTAATGTCACATATTGGTTATATGGATGAACTAAACAGTAGTTAAGAAGACCACTATGTTGGTTGCATAAATATGACTTCATAAAGCTTTGGATTTTGGAGTTCAGATTTTCAGAGTAGAGGTGCTTAACCTATATAGTTTATTTGAATATTCTAAAATCTGAAAAACTCTGAAATCTTAAACTTTTCTGGTCCCAAGCATTTTGAATAAGGGATACCCAACCTGTACTTTATTTGATTTGCTATAATACTTGGGTATTTAATTTAATTTTAGTTAATTAATTTTTAGGTACTGGGGATTAAACTCAGGACCATTGCTCTGAGCTCCATCTCCAGCCCTTTTATGTTTTTAAGATAGGAGTTTCACTAAGTTTCCTAGAAGAGGTTTGAACTTGCTATCTTCCTGCCTCAGCCTCACAGAGTACTGATATGGTGTGTGCCACCACACCCAGCTCTGACTCACTGTAGTACTTTGATGTTGACCCTTAATTAGATGCTCACAGTTCACAGTAAGTGGTGTAGAATGGCAGTAATTCCAGGGAGTAGAGCAGTTGAGCTGCTCTCCCAATCAGGAACTCCATATTGAAGTTTTCACTTTTTTTTTTGTTTTTACTTTTCACTCTTTTAGAGAAAGTTGTTATCATCTAATATCATAATTACAGTCAGGTAGTAGTTGTTATGGGATCATTGTTAGTTTCTCCTTTTGAAAATAAACAGATATTCTTTGTGAATTCTGCAGCCATTTATCACTTAAGAGCCAAAATGTATGAAAATAAAATGAAGTCTGGCCTCTTCTCTAAGATCGATGGAGCTCAGCATCAAGTGTGCTCTCCAAATGGCAGTAAAACACTGCCTTGTCACCCCCAGCCCAGCTGCAGCCATTGCCATGGCCGCACAAATCCATGATTGAAAGGAACCAGGACAGTTGAAAACATTTATTTGCTTGTCCGAACCTTAAAAGTACACAGGATAGTGTAAGAGAACGCATGGAGAGATGGCACACTCATGGATTGTGTTGATGTGACAGCTTGAGCGTATAAACTGAATGCGGGGGGGAGTAGAGCAAAGAGCTTTTTCTAGAGAGGACTCTACGACAGATGCTTACCTAATGATGAAGAAGATTTTTGTTGGCAGCATTGAAGATGACACAGAAAATAATTTGAGAGGCTACTTTGAAAAGTATAAGAGAGTGAAATAGAAGCTGGGAGTTGTAGTACATTCCCATAATCCTAGCACTCGGGAGGCTGAGGCAGGATGATTGTGCATTAGAGAGTACCTGAGTTCAAGGCCAACCTGGGCCACATTGGAAGATCCTATCTCCAAAGCAAAACAAGATTGAGAGCAGAAGTTATTGAAGATGGACAGAATGGTAAAAAAGAGAAGACTTGGTTATAGCTTTTGATAATGATACAGTTAATAAAGTTCTTGTTCAGAAATACCACACTGTTAATGGGCACAACCGGGAAGTGCAAAAGGCCCTAAAATAAGGGATGAAGCCCAGTGGGTCACAGAGGTTGTGGGGGAAACTTTGGAGGTGGTGGAAGTAATTTTGGCCATGGTGGAAACCCTGGTGGAAGGGGAGGCAATGGTGGCTGTAACAGATTTGGAGGTGGTTCTGGTTAGAATAGTACCAGGGCTATGATAGTGTACCGGGCTATTGAAACCAAGATATTGTAGTGGATATGGTAGCTACGACAAGTTACAGTGGAAGTTTTGGCCATGATAAGTATGGTATTTTGGAGAACTATAATGATTTTGGAAATTATAATGGAAAATAGTAAAATTGTGGACATATGAAGGGGGGCAGTTTTGACGGAGGAAGCTTGGGCAGCCCCTGTGTTGACAGATATTGTAGCAGAGGCTTCTGAACATAACAGAAAAGGGCTGCATTTCTTAGGAGAGGAAAGGGTTGTCAGGAAAGCTACAGATTACTTTGAGACAGTTGTCTCAGATGCATTACAGGAAATGTAAAAATCTGCCAGAGAAGAAATAATAATCCACAGTCAAAAGGTTATTGCAGCTTAAATAGGAAACCATGATACCCAGTTTGCAGCAAATGCAGTGTAGCATCAGTTACGGCCCTCAGTCTGCTATAGCTTTTTCTTTTTGTTGTATCAGGTATACTGCCCTGTAAATTGGGGTAGTGTATCCCAATACAAAATTAAAATTTTAAATTTCAAAACATAAATAAGTCCCCAAACTTATGTACGTGTGTGTGTGTGTGTGTGTGTGTGTGTAGTGCTGGGCTTGAACCCAGGGCCTTCTGTATGTTGCCACTCTACTGCTGAGCTGTATCTGTAACTCTAACAACTCAGACCTTTTCATAAGACAGCATAAGCCTTTCCAGTGTTGTATAGTCTCATGGAGTCAGTCAGGCTGTAGATTTTTGGTGGTTATTGTTACTTTTTTTAAACCAGTCACATTATTTTCCATGTGTTCTTCTGAACAGTACATCTGCTGAAGCACTCTTCCTTCTTTCTCCTCTACTAGCTTTCAGGTGTCTTTCCAGTTACAGCTTCCTGATCTGAACCTGCTCTACCATACTTTCAACTTCTCAGTTCTTTGAGTCTGACAGTGGGGGCTTCCCTCAGTCCTAACCCCAATCATGCAGTGCTAAATAGTCTATTTGCTTGTTTCCCAACTAGAGTGAATGTAGAGGTTATCTTTTATCATGGCATGCCTGTATCCCTTTTGTACCAGTAAAAAACCAAAAACTAAGATATTCAGTTTGTTTTTTAGACCCTAACCCTTTCCTTTACTCCATGCCAAGTACATAGTAGGTACCAAATAAACATTTGCTAATTGAAAGAATGTTGCCTTAAATCCTAAAATTTCTATACTTTCAGACTCGCAAGAAACAGAAGGAAGATGTTGATGTAGGAGGCAATGATGGAGAAGGAACCATTGGGCTCAGCAGTGACCCCAAGAGCCGGGAACAAATGATCAATGATCGGATTGGTTATAAACCCCAACCCAAGCCAAACAATCGCTCATCTCAGTTTGGAAGTTTTGAATTTTAAAGATGGATTCCCTTGCACAACAGATCCCTGGAATGGAGTAAAATGATAGGAGAAATACCAGATTTAGAGAATTGAGCACATGCAGTGAAGCAGAGTATTTTACCTCCTGCAGAGGAAGATAAATTCTGCATGAAATTACTGATGTTCAACTTTCACACTAAGCTGGAATTTGAACTCTGGTTTGTCTCTGGAAAATTTTACTCTGTAGAACATCTGATTTTTGTTTTTTTAAAAATAAATATATTTTTGGAAAATTGTGACACATCCTTAATGTAGCTAAGTAGAACTGCTAAGCCCTGGGCTTTGAAAGGTAACTTCTAATAAAAGGTAACCTCATTCCTGTTTTCACTAAAAGACTCAAAGCGCAGAACATATTTGGTTGGACCATATTAATTTCATTTAACTCATTCAAGTATTTATTGAGTGGCTTTCATGTCTAATTAGCAAAGGTTTCTGCCCTTGTGGCTAGTAGATCGTATTTATTTTGTGTAAATCTGAGCAAGTTGTAAATGCCTGATTTGTTTTCCTGAATGACTTTGTAATTAGTTTGAGTATAACATTAGGAGGACAGAAAAATGGAGCAAAACTTGAGGAACTCTCCTGACAGTGTTACTGTTGTTCAAATATTTCTTCCTATCTCAACTTGTTTAAGAATTTTTTCCAGCAGGAACCTATCTTAGCACAGCTCAGAGTAATCTTGAATCATGCCGTTGTTTTCACCACTAAATTTAATGACAAGAAACCACTGCTGTGGTAGTAAACACCTGTGGAATTATCAGTTCTAAAGAGGCCCTATAACTGGGTTCTACCTACCCTTTTTAGGATAGTTTAAACCTGAGTAAAAACTTGGGAAAGTCAGGGATAGAAAGAGATATATAATAGTTTATTTTAGACATTCTTAAACAATCTTTACTCATCCAATTTTATTTACAACCTATCAATTTTATCTTACTGTTTTAAAAGCAAGAGCAACAAAAACCCTCCAAGACTGTCTCTAGATAGGGACATCAAGTTATATTAAAGCCTCGTGGAAATGCACGCAAAAAATCAAAGAGAAGAACAAGACTGCCTCAGCTTTGTGGCTATGAATCCCTAGCACAAATTAGCATGAACTGGCACAGAAGCAAGAAAACAACGTGCCTCCTGAATATCTTTCCCTGTCCTTACTAATAATAACTAGCACTGAGGACTGTATTTAAGATATTACTGTGTGCTTTAACTCCCATAAGAATACTTAATTCTAATTTTATAATAATTATTAAAGCTCAGCAATTAAGTGGTAGAGCTGAAATTTGAAGGCAGGCAGTTTGCTTTCTGAACTCATGCCTATAAACTTCATTGTTACATTGCTTTCTTGGTCTTCCTCTGCTGAGTTTAAGGAGGTAGAGATATTAAAGTGAGGTTACTGTTTAGGCTTCAGGGAATTTTCGTGCTATTTTATTACCAGAATGAGACAATTGCCAGACCAGTAGATCAGGGCTTATTGCAGCTGTTAATCTCTTGGCTCAACCGAAATCACATGCATCCACTCTTAGAATCTATTCAAATCTGGATTACCCAAATTCAGGAAGTTGGTTAGGAGCTTGTAAAGAGATACTAACCTTATCTAGAAGTGTTTATCTTCAATTTTCCTGAAAGCTGGAGGAAGAATATAAACAGTAGATAATAAAAACATATTATGGCTGGGATGCGTGCTTTGTGTGGGATGCCTTACCCTGATTGCTAATTCAAGTAAGTATTATTATTGCTCTTTTTATAAATGAGAAAACTAAGGCTTCAGGCTTGTTAGAATAACTTTTCCTAAAGTCACACTGCTAGTAAGCGGTGGAATTCAGAGTCAAACCTACTGACTCCAAAGTCCTTGCTCTTCATATTACACTAAGAAGACTAGGAATGGCCAGAATGACAAAATGCCCCCTGGGGGCCAGAAGCACAGCAAGCAACACCAGCATTCTGGCCCTACCAGAGGGACAGGCAGGGGCAGGGCTCAGCACAAATTTTGCAGTGAACTTAGAGGCTCAGTTCAGAGCCTCCTTCCTGATGGCATAAACACAGGAAAGGGACTATGATGTGACAAAAGCTAGCTTTTAAATTCAGGAATCTTTGGTACACTGAAATACATCCAGCTTTGTGAAGAACCTGTCTCCTTTGCAAAAGGTCACATAGATCTGGCATATACTAGGTCATCATGTTAAGTAGAAGAGAGGAGAGTGAGACGACAATGGGATCATGCCACTTAACAGCCCCTGACATCTTAAAAACTGATGCTGCAGGCCAGCCTTCATGCAGACTGCAGAGACCAGCTTCTGATATCACTTTGGGCAGAAAGACATACTAGAATCACAAAATCAAAGTATTTATTTTGTTCCTTTGCACATGACACTGTTAAAACATTTCTACTATAGCAATACTGCTCTCAAGAGCTTACAATCTTAAACAGTCAACATGAATTGTAGACTCAGTGATTAAGGCATTATTTCAAATGCAGACTTTCTATCTTTAGATGTATCTTCTGAAGAAGGGGCTGGAAAGGGCAGGGTCAAAATGACAAGACATAAGTATGTACTCCTTGCCTTATGCCCCAGCTCCTCATAAGGAACTCCTTGTGACTGGAACCTAATCCTAGTACTCACAACCTGAAAGAATTTTCGACAGTCCTACCACAGAAGTAGTGAAGAAACTTTAATTTTGAATCCTCTGAGGGTAATATTTGTGACCAATGGGGGTGCTGAGTGTTCCTTCATTAAAAACAAGAAACAGCACCTCAGATTTGTAATGCTGGGGAGGGTACTGCCCTTTACCTAGCTTTATAGAAATTCCAGTGGGGCAATTGCTTCTAGACACATACTTAAGGTCTCTATCAGGTTTATAATACCGATTTCTGATTGGTTATATCCATGGTATAGCAATGGCCACAGGATAAAAGACTGAAAGATTGGGAGGACAGCAAAGTAAGATGCCAAAGAAATGGAGACATAGCCTTCTAATGGGTTTGAAAAGGGAAGGAAAAAATAGTTTAGATCCAAAACAAGTCAATGAGGTCAGGCATTAAATTCCAAATGAACAGGGATACAGAAATGAAAGTCAATGAGATCACTGTGTCGACAAAATACAAGAGCTCAAGAAAGATGGCACTTAAGCTTTAACTTTTTTCTCCTTCACTAGCTTCATCTTTTGGCAAACTAGTCTAAGGATCTATAAAATTCATGCTTTTCAGATTAACTCTACTCCAAATATCTGAAGACTCGCCCCAAACTGAGGTTTCTCTCTGTGAGTTTAAAATTCATAGCACTTTATCTTGACTGTATTTGATTTTTCTCACCCCACTGATAAGGTCCTGTTCCTGGAAGGTATTTTATAGCAGTTCAGGCCTAGATTTCTAGAGAGCACCAGAATCAGCACTAAACATGGATTCTTATGTACATCTCATGGTTTTATTATTTCTTGGCTTCTAAGGAATAAAAGCTGTTCATACAACAAACTATTTCTATCTTAATGTTGGGCTGTCCAGAAGTACCTATCATTCACTTTGCTCATGCTACGTATCAGCACTACAAGGGGAGGAAATGTAAGAAAAGTTCAAAGGTCTAAATGTTGATTCTTGCATTTTAATCTCAACCCAGTAGGCTCAAAACCCTCTCTTGGTTCACAGATGTAGAAGAACACAGTCTTTGCTCTCCAATATTTAACTGGTACCCACAGAAAAAGTACAAATTTCAAAACCGCAACACAGGACAACAGGATAACTGTGTTTTATCTCCTCTGCCCTGAGGCACAATTGGATCTAGCACCAAAGAGGGCAGGAATGAACAGACCAGCACAAGAAGAATCACTTTAAAGAGGTAGTTTGGGAACAAGACTGCAATGTAGACAAACAACCGAGCAGAATAAAAATCCAATGTGATTCTTCATTGAGAAAAGAGGTTTTGGCCACGTGTGATCTAATAAAGCCCCCAAGAGTAATAGTAAAGGTGGTCATGCTGGGTATGAGGATGTACCTAGTATGGACATGGATGTTGGGGGATGAAGAAATTCTGGGCATCAGCAGACCATACCTCATGTCTCTCTAAAGAGAAAGCTGGGCTTTTGCCCTTCTGGCTCATGACTGGTTCATTTATACAGCAGAGCAAAGGTCTCTCTCCATATTCAGTTTCCAAGGAATCACAGATCTTTAAAAACATGGACTAATGCCTTTGTACATGCTGATGGAAGTACTTTGGTTATAGTCCTTCACAAATGTGCGTGTGATTACTTATACACACAGTTGGAGCTGAATAAATGTTTTGGAATGATTAAGTGTTGACCAGAAACATTTACTATGTGAGGTATGTGCAGACATACCACCTACCAACCAGCAATTCAAATTCTCATGCCCAATAACAGGGAGCCCACCCACCTCAGATGTACTTCCTTAGTTTAAAGCAGAGATTCTCAAAGTGTGGTCCTCTGGTCCACCAGCAGGGCACTACCTGGGAACTCACAAATACCAGATTTGGGGCTCTGGGCTTGGGGCCCCATAACTAGTGTTTTAACAAACTCTCCAGATGATTTTGATGCAGGTGAAAGTTTAAAAATTACTGATTTAGGGCCAGGGATTTAGCTCAGTGGTTCTGCCAACTGCCTTGCAAGTACAATGTCCCAAGTTCAATCCCTGGTACCAAGAAAAAAAAAAGAAAAGAAAAGAAACGAAAAAAAGACAAAAAAAAAATCACTGATTTGTAGGCAGACACATAAAAATGAGGAAAAAAATAAAACTTTTGTGCAGCTGGGACAAACAAAGGTATCAAGTCAAAGTAAAATGCCAATGGTTTTAAAAATGTCTATTCTATTTTCTCAAATTGATTGTCTTTTTTTATTGACAAGCTCATTCTAATAAAAATGTTAAGTGTGAACACAAGCTAATGAGTAACTCAAGAATACACACTCTGCAAGTTATGGGCCTACATTTAGTCTGAAAACCACTCCTTTGCACACTATCAAGAGTTTGGTGCAACACATCACACCTAGAGAAAGGCACAATGTATCTCCCCCTTTTGGGGTCTAAAGACTGGAGCTTAATTTTTAATGTGAAGTTTGAGTTTGGGGGTTAGTTGGGCAAGAATATTCCTCAGTTGTCATCAATCCTGGCTGAAGTTAATCTCTTCCATCACTGACCCAAGGAAAAAAACCACCAAATTCACACACTGTCTGTTAAAAACAAAAAACAAAAAACCCAGGTTAAAAAAAGGAAGCAGACAATCAAGTCATTGACTAGAAAGCTACCCAGATTAGACAAGAATCTAGGACGATGAGGGAGAAGACATCTCATGGCTGGCTTCTCTTTAAGGGTATTGGGAATCTCAACTTAGTAGAAAAGGCTGATTTTCCTCAGAGAAAGAAACTGTAAACTAAACCTCTATTCAGCAGGTGTGTGTGTGTGTGTGTGTGTGTGTGTGTGTGTACAGAGACAGGAACAAGAAGGGGCGATTGGAGCAGGAATCATGTCTTCCAGTCTTGAACTGCTTCCCACTGCAATCAATAAGGCCACACACCACGGACTCTGACGTTAATGGCAATGCTCTGTGATGTCTACTACCACTGCCTTCTTCCAACTGAAGAAAAAGTATCCTGTTCCAGCCCCTGCTGCTACTGCGATGCAGAGGTACCCGTTGTAGGTCATGAAGATAAGCATGAGGAAGTAGCTGATGACCACTTGGATGATATGCAGCACTGTCTGCAGAAGGTGAGGAAAACTCAGCATCTGCTGCCTGGGGAGTGAATAGGGACACAACAATCAGATTCACAGGAGCTCTGCAGATCAGAAAAAAGAGGTCAGCCTCCACAGGACTGCCTGACAGTCACTTGACAACTCATTGGTAATATGCATGTGTTTTACTGTCCCTGAAACAAAATACCATAGAGCTGTCAGGATACAAGCACTGGACAGACATGGTTATGTGCTGTTGGTAGGAGCTACATTTTTTGAGAAGAGGGTAAAAGGAGAAGTAATTTTGACTTATCTCCAATTTGGACCCTGAAAAGGAAACCCTAACCCTTCACACATGTATTTGCTTGAATATTTTTGAGACTTCCACCTTTGCAAAGTTTGCAGTCCACAAAATAATGGAATTAGAATTGAGAGTTGGGTGGTATAGTAGAAATTACTGAATTAGAGATCAGAAGATTTCACTACTCATTCTCTGTGTCATCTTAGGGAAGTTAACCTTTTGGGCCCTTAGGAAGCTCATCAGTGCAATGAAAATAAATAATATTGTTTGCTTGAAAGCAGGATGTTGGCCTAGAGGATTTTATAAAGTCCAATATAGTTTTAAGATTACATTTATATTAAATCAACCTCAAAAGCATTTTCCAATACATAGGAAAAACCAATAATCATTCAAATACTCTGTTAGAATACACAAATTAATAGAGCTAGGTATAACTTTGTATAGCAAAGAATCAATCATATTGATTCTTTTATATAATAACTTGAAATTCCTAACTTTCTTCCTTTTTTTTTTTTTTTTTCAGATTTTTAGTTTTTTTGAGATAGTTCAGCTATGTAGTTAAGGCTGGGCTTGAACTCACTTTGTAGCCTAGGCTGGCCTCAAACTTGCAGCAATCCTCCTGCCTCTGCCTCCTGGGACTACAGGTATGTAACACCACACCTGGCTTGAAATTCCTAATTTGTTCATTATTATTTTGGCAAATATTATAAAACATGGATCCCTTAGTTCCTTCTTCCATTATGAGAACTCAGAACAAACATTTGGGTTTAGAGAAGGGCTCCTAATACTATGCCTTTGGCTTATCATAACCCACAACTCCAAGCCTTTACAAAGACAGTTTCTTTTTTTGGCGGGGGAGGGGTACTGGGGATCAAACTCAAGTCCTTGTGCTTGAGAGGCAGGTGCCAGAACCACTGAGCTAAATCCTGAGCCCTACAGAGACAGTTTTGATGGAGGTCATGCAGAATCACTAACTCAGGGAGAAGGGTACTACTAATAGCTGCTTTGCTAAGCCAGTTCTGTAGAATTTCCATATAGATCTGTTGAATATTCTTACCCAACAGTTTTGTGTGTCTCCATGAGGATGGTTCCATTTGGTCCTGGGACAGGCATGGAATTGTAGCGAATGCTGACTTGTGACTTACGCAGGAGACCCTCTCGGGCTATCTTGAGTCCTTCATAGAACATTGCTAGTAAAAACACTGCCACAAAAGCTCCAGCCATTTCTAGGTAGGAAAGGAAGAGATGGTGGTACTATTAAACATGTGTAAAAATCATTAGCCAGTTTTCAGCTAGAAAGACAACAGAAAAAAAGTGTTACTCTCAGTTTTTGAGAATAGTTGTATTGTTAGCTTTTCATCTGACCACACAGGAGAACAGCTAAGATTTTGTTAGTGAAAGCCATAGCCTCTGCTTTCGTGTTTACTTTTTTGTGGGGAGAGGGTTGTTGAAGATCTTACCCAGAACCTTCTGCATGCTAAGCACATGATCTACCACTGAGTTATACCCCCAGCCTCCAATTTACACTTTTTCCTTCCTTCTTTCCTCCCTGCTCCCCTCCCCTCTTTCTTTTCTTTCTCCCTCCAACCCCCAGGCTCTTGCTATCTTGCCCAGGCTCATCTCAAACTCCTGGGCTCAAGTGATCCTCTATCCTGCCTCAGCCTGCCAAGTAACTGGAATCACAAGAGTATGTCACTGGGCCTGGTTTTTATTATTACTGTTCTCATATTAATCAGTTAATTTTTTTTTTTTGAGATGGCGTCTCTTTATATTGCTGAGGCTGGCCTTGAACTCCAAGGCTCATGTATACTTTAGCCTCTTGAGTATCTGGGTATATAGGAATGTGCTACTGTTCCAGGCTTACTTTCTGATTAAGGTACAAAAAACCCCCCATTTGCCTGTAATCCCAGAACTCCATGAGGCTGAAGTAGGAGGATCACAAGTTGCGTCCAGCCTGGGCAATTTAATAACTCAGACGCTGTATCAAAATTAAAGAAAAAAAAGGGTGGGGGATTTAGCTCAGTGGTTCTGCCACCTGCTTTAAAAGTGCAAGTTTGTTCTCCAGTACCAAAAGAAAAAAAGAAAAAGAAAAAAGAAAAATAAAGGTGGGGGAGACCTGGCGATATATAGTGCACCCTTGACTTACGAACTCAACTGGTTCCCAAGGGCTGGTTGTAACTCAGTTTGGTTGTAAGTCAGTACAGCTGAGATCTGGATGTTTACCTGGGTACACACTTTAGATAACAAGAGGTAGATGAATCTTCCATTAACCTATTAACCCAAATTGTTTGTATTTCAGGCAAGTCATAATTTGAGGGTCCAATGTAGCTCAGTGCAAAGGCCCTGGGTTCAATCCCTAATATTAATCCCTATCCTCCAATCATTTGAACAATAACCTTTTGTTTTGGCTGCTTCATGTCATTAAATTAGCTGGTTTACATTAAAATATACAATGTAGAATACTGAAAAAGGGAATAAATCTGGGCATGGTGGTGCACACCTGTAATTCTAGAATTTAGGATGTTGAGGTAGGAGGATTATGAGTTCAAGGCCAGTCTGGGCTTCCTAGTGAGACTGTCTTAAAAAAAAAAAAAAAAAGAAAGAAAATAAAAGAAAAAGGAAAGAAGCTTCTTTTCTTTTTTTTAAAACTCAGATGGGGTAGGGTATCACTGTGCTTCCCAGGTTGGTCTCAAACTCCTGGGATCAAGCTGTCCACCCATCTCAGCATCCCTAAAACAATGCATTTTTAAGTACTTAGATATATATTTTTTTAATCTTTTGAGGTAGGGTCTTGCTATGCAGTTCCAGCTGGCCTTAAACTCACTGTGTAGCCTAGGCTGTCCTGCAATTTGAGATGCTCCTGCCTCAGCCTTCTGAGTGCTAGGATTACAGGCATGCATCACCACACCCAGCTTGACTACATTTCTTGAATAGACATTTCAATGCTAAACCCTTTACCTTGTGAACTGTTGATAATGAAATGAGGGTATCATACTGCTAATTTAACATATTACCTAAACTAAATGCTCCCATTTTTCCCCAAACAAATAAATGAATTCTGAAGATTCAAAGATAAGCCTGCAAAAAAATAAAAAATAAAAAAAAAATCCATGCAACAGGAACCCAAAAACAAGCAGGAGTACCTAATTTATTTCAGTCAAAGTGGACTTTAAGCCAAAGCTGATCAATTTTAGTATATGTGCTGCCAAAGTGAGCATGCCAAAGCTAACCAAAAGAGATAAAGAAGGACATTGCACAGTGGTTAACAGAACTATTCAACAGGAAGAGATAAAAATTATAAACATGTAATGCACTAAGCCACATTCACCCAACTTCATAAAACAAACACCATTAGTGTTTGTATCTGCTAAATATCAGATAAACATAAACACAATTATAGTGGGAGACCTCAGCACTCTACTATGAAAACAGATCAACTAAATTTAAAAAATCAACAAAGAAATATCAGATTTGAACCAAACTTTTGAACAAATGGACTTAAAGATATCTACAAGCATGTTCCACCTAACAGAAACAGGAATTCTTTTTGGCAGCACATGATACTTTCTCCAAAATAGATCATGCATTAGCTAATAAAACATACTTAAGTAAATGCAAAAGAATTGAAATTTTACCATAGAGTATCATGTCATCTGCAAAAATTGGGTTTCAACTTGCCAAAGATTAAAACTAGACCTATATCTCTCACCATGCATTAAACTAAAATTGAAAAGGATTAAAGATCTAAATATTAAAACATAAATACTAAACTGGCTGGAAGAAAGTTTAGGTAGAGCTCTTGAAGACATTGGTGTAGGAAAAGATTTCATGAACAAAACCTCAGTTGTATGTAAATTAGCACTAAGAATCAACAAGTGGGATCTCTTCTTATTAAAAATCTTCTGCACAGCAAGAGAAACCACTAACAGCATGAAGAGACAACCTATGATGGGGGAAAATTTTTTACCAGCTATTCCTTAACGAAGTCTACTATCTAGAATATATAAAGAACTTAAAAGAATCAGACCTCCCAAATTTAAAGATCCAATCCAAAAATGGGCATCTGAAATGAACAGACATTTCTCAGACAAAGCAGTAGAAATAGAAAATAAACACATGAAAAAAATGTTCAACATAACTGGTCATTCAAGAGATGCAAATGAAAACAATGCTGAGATTCCATCTCACCCCAGAAAGAAAGTCAACTATCATGAAATTAACCAATAACAAATGCTGGCAGCTGTGGGGAAAAAAGAACCCTTCTCCACTGTTGGTGGAAGTGTAGACTGGTGCAACCACTGTGGAAATCAAGATGGAGATACCTCAAAGAACTAGAACTAGAGGTACCATTTGACCCAGCTATTCCCTTTCTGGGTATCTTCCCAAAAGAAGTAAAAGAATCATGCCACAGTGATATATGTGCACCCATATTCATAGAGGCACAGTTTCTAATAGCTAAAACATGGAAACAGCCCAACTGTCCATCAGCTGAAGACTGGATAAAGAAAATGTGTGTGTGTGTTTTTTTTTTTTAATAAAATGGAGTAGTACTCAGCCTTAAAGGAGAAATTAGAAGCATTTATAGCTAAATGGATGCACAATGAGGCGATACTCTTAAGTAAAATAGACACCCGTGTAAATACCAAATAGTTTCTCTGGTGTGAGAGAAACTTAAAGTGTAAATAAGGATCAAAATGTATAATAGATAATGTGGAATACAAGAAAAGGTACAAAGGAGAAGGGCAAGGAGGAAAATTAGAGGAAAGGAAAGAGGGGAATAGAATTAATATGAGAAAATGAAAAAGTGGAAACAAAGTCTTTTTAAATAGGGAGGGGTGGAGGGGTTGAAGGTAGGACAGAGGAATGGGGAAAAAATAAGAATCAAGATATATTATGTAAAGGTACAAATCTCCAATGATTAATGTCATTATATTGTATACCTAAAATGCACCAATAAAATTAATTAAAAAAAAAGAAATTAAAGAAGTAATACAAAACCTACTGACATAGAAAAGCCCAAGACCAAATAGATTCACTGCTGAATTGTACAAGAACTTCAGAGATAATTTTACATCATTACTCCTCAAACTCTTTAATGAAGTTGAGAGACAAAGAATATTCCCCAAATCATTCTTAGGCGTTAACATTATCCTGATCCTAAAACCAGACAAGGATTCAACCAACAAAGAGAACTAACCACAAGCCAATCTTTCTAATAAATACAGATGCAAAAATCCTCAGCAAGATACTGACCAACGGAATGTAACAAACCATCAAATAGACCATACACCATAACTGAGTAGGCTATCACAGGGATGCAAGGATGGTTCAACAAATGGAAATTGATAAATGTATTCTACCACATAAACAGAAGCAAGGACAAAAACCACAGGATCATTTCAATAGACACAGAAAAAGCTTTTCTAAATCTAGAATGCATAAAGAATGCAAAAAATTAGATACCCCAAAAGACTCAATCAGAAAAGGGCAACTGAAATGAAAAGACACTTCTCAGAAGAAGTACAAATGGCCAATAAGTGAAAAAATGTTCAACACTGCTAGCTTTTTTTGGGGTGGGGGGAATTGAACTCAGGACCTTGTGCTTGCAAGGCAGGTGTGTTGCCACTGGGCCTAATTCTAATATCTACTTATATTAAAAATACAATTAAAATAGTAAAAAAAGAAAGGCAGTCCAACAAACTATTGGGCTCTTACAATCTGAATTTAAAGCATACCAAAGCAATATGCACACAAAGAGATGGGTGCTCAGCTACCCCAAAATTAGGAATGACTAAGAATCAGGAAAGATATGAACCATCATTTGGAACACTAGAAACAGCTCTGGTCTAGGCAGTTCTAGAAGGCCTTGGTCCTTGTTCTAGTTCTAACATATTTACTGTATAGTATTTAGGGCAAATCATGTCATAAATTTGAGGTTAATGTATCTGCAAAACAGGAGTGTTATGGCTTGTGTCTAGATGTGACCCCAAAGCCTCATGGGGCCATAGGTGGGGCTTTCCAGAGGTGGCTGGATGTAGAGTGTGTGGTGCTGGGATCAAGGGTGTGTGATTACTAAATGAGTCCACTGATTGGTTTGGCATAGTTCTGAGTGTGAGTAATGGAAAGGCCCACCCTGAGTATGAGTGCTACATGCAGGCATGTAGCCTGGATAGAATATAAGGGACAGAAAGAGGGATGCTGTTGTCACTTCCTACTTTGCTGTTTCTTCACAGCTTCACTGCCTTGCTGCTCTCTGCCTGCCATGAATTGTTTCTCCACTCTCCACTGCAGTACCTCTCTGCCATAGAACCCGCTGATTACAGAATGAAACCTGTATGAACTGTGAGCTACAATAAAACTTTCCTCCTTTAACTTTGGGTGTCAGGTATTTTGTCTTAGCAATGTGAAAAGTAACTAAGATGGGAGGATTACATTAGATCAACAGTTTTTAACATAGGGTTATTTTGTGGAATTTTAATATGTCTGTTGTAGTCAGTCTAGGACCAATAATTTATCAAATAAGGAAACTCTGGGAAAGAATGAAAGGATATGAATTGCAGAAGACCTCTATGTAGGATCTGCATTATTTTTAAGAATTTCAAAACATACACGTTAATTAAGGGAGATTTATTGGAGGACCAAAATACTGTATCTTCCACCTCCTAGTTAGGGAACAGGAAGCACCAGGGTTATATAACAGGATCAGACTGATTCAGATATTAGGTCAGAAAGAGATGCTGGGTATCCAAATTCTTTATCACTATCTGTCACGTCATTGTCACCTTCAAAAACCCACCACCTGATGGTTTACTCACCTCCAGCTGTATTAATCACCAAACCAGAAAACAAGAGCTCCACATTCTTAAAGCCAAAGTAGAAGGTCATAGGCTGCCAGAAAACCAAAATAAGTTAATTAGAGATGACTGAAGACAGTAAATGAGAATTTTAGTACATTTAAAGTAAAGATCTAGATAAGAAGAGACATTCAAGGAAGTGGGAGGTTTCCACTCTAAATTTAGTATTTGTACCAAAATACTAAGAGAACTAGCCTGTGCTTCAGCCAACTCTTGTCTTTTTCTTTTTACTACACAAAGCATAAATAAGGCCTGGCGTGGTGGCACACGCCTGTAATCCCAGCACTCGGGAGGTTGAGGCAGGAGGATCACTGTGAGTTCGAGACCAGTCTGGGCTACATAGTGAGTTTCAGGTCAGTCTCAACTACATAGTGAGACCCTGTCTCAAAAACAAACAAACAAACAAAAAACCACAAAGCACAAATACCAGAACTTAATTCAGAAAAGGGTGAATTTCAAAAGAAGCGACTAGAGAAGAACCCTAAAACTCTTGGTTCTGTGTGTCTCTAATTTGCCACATGAATTTAGGCAAATTGACTCATATTTCAGGATCTGCTTTAGCTTTTCCTCTTAGGTAAACTGACCTTTAAAGGTAATAACTTCCCAGTACAAAAATCCCATTATCTCCATAACCCGAGTGGGTGGGGAGGGGCTTGCGTCCCTCTCCTGTGGTACTCACCATCATCATCATGTTGCCATCTCCCCCACCGTGGGAGTGCGAGGCTGAAGTTGTTGGGTGATGGTGAGACGGTGGCATAGTGCTGCTGCTGTTGTCCATATAGTTTTTCCCCTTATGGTGGGAATGATTCATTTTTTCCAGGAAAGTTGAGAGCACTGAAGAACCTAGGACCACCAAAATTTAAAAATATATATGTATATGTATAGCTTAAGGATAGAAGAATATTGTTTTTTAATTTACATAGAATTTCAAATACTTGGTTACATAGAATTTTATCCAATGAATGAAAGCATTTCACTCAGAATTATTTTTCATAATTTATAGATCGAGAGATATACCTTGAGCTATTAGAAATCACCTTTGGAGACTGTAGCAAACAGGATTCGTACTTAGGTTTTCAAACACCTAATCCTTCCTTACTCTGTAATTCTTACAGAATTGTTCTTTTATGAGACATATTTAGCTGGGTGTGGTAGTACATGCAATCCCAGCCCTTGGGAGGCTGAGGCAGAAAAATCACCATGAGTTTGAGGCCAGCATGGGCTACATAGTGAATCCAAGCCCACTCTGAGCTACATAGTGAGACTGTCTCAAAAAACAAAAACAAAAAAAGACATTTAAAAATATGTTCAAATTTAAATGCAAGATAAGGAGAAGAAAAGCAGCTTTTGGGGGGTTGCAGGAAATAATTTGTAATAATATATAAATGGATGCCATTAAATTTAATTGTCCCAAGCCTTTCTAAGCTCAAATGTCAGCAGATAAAAAGCCAGTATTTCAGATAATTCACCTAATTGGGATGGTTGTCTGCATTTATTTATTTTTTTTTTTTTTTTCTCATTGAGTTTTTTTGGGATGGTCTACATTTAATCAGGATATTCTAATTACATTTCACTTCCAGGACAACCAACCTTCAGCTAATTTAAATTTGAAGAAAGGTCTACTGCTGCCCTAGGCAAGCAATGTGCTCAGACTTCAGATAACACTTTCAATCTTACCAGGGCATCAGAGTTAAGAAAACAAAATAAAAATTTAATAGTCTATGTTAAATTAAATCTATACACTGCATACTCAGCCTTGTATCTTTCCTACCACATCAATACTGCAGAAGTCAACTTGGGACATCAATCAATACCAAGAAATACCTAGAGCTGGAGTTGGGTAAGGCAGTGGGATGTCCAGGGTGGTGTGGAGAGGAAAGTGTTAGGGCCTCTCAACTTCCATTTGTGGAACAAAGAGTAGCTTCAGAAATTCCAAGTCAGTATTCATGTTCATAAGCCTGAGTAAGCATCTCATTATTCACTTAATCAATAAATGTTTATCAAGCTCCTATGATGGGCTAAATTCTGAGCAACGTGCTAGTAATTTAACAATGAATAAGACAAAGTTCTGATAAGGAGAGAAAAAAATAAATAAATACAACAATTTCATGACTAGTACTATGAGGGAAATAAACAGTAGTATGACAACATTACGAAGATATGCAGGAGAGATATACTTTACATAGGAAATTTATACATTCATGGAACCATGTATTCAGCTCAAACACAAATAGCCATTTATTTTTCTCTCATTAACTTCTACTTCATGATTTTATGATAGTAGGCTTAAAAAAAAGGCTTATTTCCAGTTAAGGATAAGGCAAGTTCTACCTTGAACTTAATTAACTTTCATGTCAGATGCTATGTTATTTCATAATTATAAAGCTTGATAATCTGGTATTGTTAATACTCTTGTCATAAAAGGACTAGATTGGAGGTACAAAGAGATACTTAACAGGGTCTTTTTCCACCAAGGTTTTATAGTAAACACTATATAATAAGATACACACAAAAAAATAGTATGCATAAAGTGTCAATGATGGTGACAATCAGCAAGTAGACAGCAGTTTTCAAAGGAAACCATGGTGGGATATATAAGATTATAGTTTTGAAACAAGCAAACAAAGTGAAATAAGAATGAAACGATTTTTGCCAGCCAGAACAACTGCTAAACCATCTCATAAAGAAACTGAAGTAAAATAACAAATTTTGTTCTTTTCCAATGAAAGTCTGGAAACTAATGATAATATTAGAGAAGGGTAATTTTATTCCACGTTATCAACATGAATTCTGGCCATGTGACGCAGAGAATATTTGCTGAATGTCTCTTATTGTAAGAGACTGAGAGAGATATACAAATGACCTATAGATAGTATTTCCACAAAGAGTTTCAAGGTTAAAAACTAGAAAGGGAAACTGAACAGTAACATTTTTTTATTTTGGGGTATATGACAAGGACAGTTTAAGAAAGCAAGAACACAGCACTACAAACTACTTAAGAGTTGTACCCTTGATTTCTTTGGTGAACACTTGCAATGTTCTTCCCATTAACGTTTTTTTTTTTAGAGAGGGTCTCACTATGTAGCCCAGGATGGCTTCTAACTCTCATTGATCCTCCTGTCTCAGCCTCCTGTGGGCTGGAATTATAGTGCTGGGCTTATAGGTAAGGACCACCATACCCACTCCCATTCATAATTTTTGAAGACACACAGAGCCTTCTTGTTCAGCCCCCTCAATACCAATTAGAAAAACCTATTCAATGACAATGTATTGTTAATTTTCTTCAGACATATCAGTGACTCAGGAATTCATATGGTCAAATTTCTAGAAAACCTTTTGAAGTATGCAACTGTTTTATTTTTTGGTAGTACTGGGGGTTGAATTCTGGGCCTCAACCATGCTAGGCAAGCACTCTACTAATGAACTACATCCCTAGTTCCTATGCACCTGCTCTGAAGTGTCATCTGTGTAGGATACATTTCACATTCAAATATATTAGGAAATAGAACAAGAATAGAATTTACTTGCTTTTGTTGTCAGTGGACAGAAGATTTTTGTAATAGAATCATATGAAAGACTTACCCCATGGTATCTGAGTATTAAGATATAAATCTGGTGGAAAGTAACATAAAAGCATACTCAAATCAATCCTGGTAAAACCAAATGCTCATGAAAATGCACATGTATTTTGGGCTGGGGTTGTAGCTCAGTGGTATAGCCTTTGCTTAGCATGTATAAGTCCATGAGTTCAATCCCTATTACCAAAGGAGAAGGAAATCCTTATTCTAGGAAAATTTTCATGGTAATATGTCATGATTCCAAAAAATCGAAACTTAGAAATTAATTATTAAAGCATAATAAACAAAAGTGATTATATTTCTCTACCTATATGATATTTCATTAATATGTTATGTGTATTTTTATATAACCCACTTTTTTTTTTCCTTTGGTACCAGGGATCAAACTCAGGACCTTGCACTTGCAAGGCAGGTGGCGGAACCACTGAGCTAAATCCCCAGACCTATAACCCACCTTCTAAAATAATCAAACACACCTAACCCAGTGTCTCTAGGGTAAAAATTCTATTTACAGGAGGTAAATTTACATTTTTGGCTTTCATCTGTTTACTTTTATAGCTTTAATTTAATATGATCCAAGCTCAGCTTCTTCCAGAATGAAAATGGATACTGAAGTAAGAAAAAATCAAAGTCCATGACAAAGCAATATGATCTGCTCTCTCAATTTGTAATCTGAAAAGAATGGTTTAATTTCATTGTATTCATGAGTTGTATTGTTCCACCTTTGGTTCATTCAAATTTCTTTAAATTTCACAGCCAATATTTACTGTCTAAGAACCATTTTCTCTAATTTAGCTCCACCATCTCCATCTCATTCTAAGAATTACATTCAAGGTCCACAAAGCAGATGGACTGTATTTTATGGAATTGAGGTTCTTGACTGCAAAGCAATTATAATTAATGGAATTTGTGGAAGAGAAAGTAATGCATCAGGTATGGTGATGTCTGTCCATAATCCCAGCACACAGGGAGGCTGAGGTAGGAAGATCACAAATTCAAGCCCAGCCTGGGCAAGTCTTAGAGACCCTGTCTCAAAAAAAAAAAAGGGCTGGCACTATAGCTTAGTGAGAACACCCTACATTCAATCCCCAATACCCACCAAAAGTAATGATATGAGTAATGGGTGAAACTTTAGCAAAATATTTGTAAAATATTTATTGATTCACTGGATTTCTGATTTTTGTTTTTACCACTCATTTTTTTGAGACAGTGTCTCACTGTGCAATTCAGGCTGGCCTTGAACTCACTATGTAGCCTAGGCTGGTCTCAAACTTGTAGCAATCCTCCCACCTCAGCCTCCTAAGTGCTGAGATTTCTGAATTTTTAAGACAATTCACACAAGCTAATTCTAGGTTAAATATACAACATTCACGTTTCTTCTTATCCTCAGTCTATTATTACATCAAATTCTAATAAAATGTATAACTCAGGGATAGAACTGAAAAAATCTCTCAGGTTCCTAACTTTCAAACTATGATAAAATCCACCCATAGTATTATACTTACCAAGTTGAACTTATAACTAAGTAGAACGATTAGAAATACTGTACTTAGGGGCTGGGGATTTAGCTCAATGATGTCAACCCCTGCCTTGAAAGTGCAAGGTCCTGAGTTCAATCCCTGGTACTGCAAAAAAAGCAAAAACAAAAACTGTACTTTATTTACATTTTTGCCTAATCAAGTAAACTAGTTTTCTTTAACAGATGGACTCACACCAGGCAATCACCTTTGCATTAGATAATGGAAATTAATTATACAACAGGAAAATATCTGTCAGAATTTGGAAGTGTTTAGACCAGAGAAAGTTACTTAGCCTTTCTGGAGCGAGTTTCCAGGCTGCTGAACTTGGAGAAGGGGAGTATTAAATGAGATAATCCATATAAAACATCTAGTAAAGTTTCTGAAAACTGGTTGCTATTATCATTATGTGGAATAATAGGGCATAAAAGATCTCAAGCAGGAGAAATCTAGTAATCAAACTTTGTGGGAGAAGACATAAATTAAAATATTAGCTTTGTTAGCTTCTCTTCTACACTGGATTTTAGCAAAGAGCACTTTCAAGTTCCTTTTTTACCTAGCCTAACTCCCAAAGTCATGAAATGATGTACCAACAGGTAAATGGATAGTTCCTAAGAGCTCCTTCTTGCAACACAACATTTTTGGGATCTTTAAGGAAATGGAAAATGGTTTAGGGAGTATTTAAAAATTTCAAGCACAAATATATATGGATCTTAGTACATATAAAATAAGAGGAGACTTTCTCAGGCAGACTTTTACTACTCTGTTTCTTGGGAATGTTTATCTTGTCTTCCATTAGGTACCTGAAGTTGGCTATATGCTAACTTGTTTCTGCTCCCCTGAGTCCTGTTAGATATGAGAAATGGCACATGCTACACTGCCCCTGGGATAGCTTTATATTTTGTTCTGCTTCCTCCTTTTCCTTATTTAATAAGCGTAGTGCAGTATTTATACAAACAGCTTTTAAAACATCCTTGTACTCAATGGTATACTTCTTTCACAGTTCTCTGAGGAATCAAAACAGGGGTTTCCCCTTTTTCTGCCCCACCTTCCCTATGAAGGACTTGTCCATTGTAAAGTCTGAGGGCTAGAATCTACAATCTCTAGCAAAATGAACTTAAAAGTATGGACAGAAGTTAGGAAATTAGCAGGAAGGCTAAATTCTGATGGCCATTCTGAGTCTTAGCACTGATATTATTTCTAATAGGTTTAGCCTAAATTTCAAAGTCTCTGTTTTCCTGGTTGCACAATGATGGATAAAAAACAGTAATTCACAGGGACTATAAAGATTAGATTTCACAAAAAGTTTATACAGAAGTGATCATACATTTGTCACATGGTCCCCTTTCCTAGGTCAGACAGATGTAATCTGGAGTTGTAGACAATTCTTTTGGAGACTGCCTATAGTCTTTCCTGACTTTCATGATAAGGGAGATAAGGAAGAAGGTTTTTATTCTTAAAATGATTAGGTTCATGTTCCTTTTTAGATTTATAAAAACAGAAAACAAAGATAAATCTAGTTGTTTTTCTGCTTTCTGTAGCCATTACTTAGGAATAGTGGTTTAAAAGCTTTCGATAAAAACAGATATGGAAAACTCAAGGTCAAAGACAGTATTCCACCATAAATAGGGATTCATGCTTATGGACTACGTCCAGCAATCAAGCAATCAGTCTTCCCTTTTGATGACCTGTACACAATCAGTAGCTGTTCTGAAAGATTTGCATTTTCTAAGTCTTTCACAGTTTACTGCCGTGGGAAGACAACAGGTAAACCTTCCTATGGGTGAACTTTAAAATTCTCTTTATGTGGGGCCAGGGATTTAGCTCAGTGGTGCCACTGTCTGCCACACAAGCACAAGGACCCGAGTTCAATCCCTGGTACCAAAGGAAAAAAAAAAAATTCTCTTTATGGATTTATGAATTCACATTTAAATTGCCCTTTTGGGGAAGAGAGGAGTGAAGAAGATGTAGGAACAAGGGGGAAACTTTGATATAATGCAGTAATAAATAGGGTATTCCAGGCCAATATGCTGGAGTTACTTGGAAAAAATGAAATAGTTTCTAGCAAGTGGGAGGGAAGAATACAATTTGATGAATATATAGGGAAAAGACCCTTCCCCTTGAAGACTACTGTTGTTCCATCCATTCCCTGGGCTCTGGACCCACAACTCCTATTCTAAACTGACTGGCAGAAGTGTGGTCATAGCTGGGTATGGTGGCACATGCCTATAATCTCAGCACTAAGGAGGCTGAGCAAGAAGATCGATGCAAGCCTGGGGTACATGGTGAGTTCAAGGCCAGCGTGAACTACATAGTGAGACCCTGTCTCCAACAAACAAAAAATGCAACAACCAACCAACCAACCACCAAACAAATGAAGGAAAGAAAAGAAATGTGGTCACAGAGTTTGAATGTCCCTTCGGCAACTTTAGCTTTTATGTTCTTTCTTGAGGTACAGTGGTCATAAATATACTTAACCCAAGCCAGGCGTGGTGGCTCACGCCTTTAATCCCAGCACTGGGGAAACTGAGGCAAGAGGATAGCTGTGAGTTCAAGACCAGCCTGGGCTACATAGTGAGTTCAAGATCAGTCTCAACTACATAGTGAGACCCTGTCTCAAAAAACAAAACAAAACATAAATATACTTATCTTTTTTTTATTATTAATTTCTCCTGCAAGGAGTAATAAGCTTAAGTAAATCATAGGTCTCAGCTAGAAATGGCAGAAATACGGCTCTTGAAGTTTTGCTGCATCACTGTATTAAAATTAGCAAGTAAAATGATCAATAGAGGAGGTGAGAAAATAGTTCAGGTCAACAAGAAATTAAAAAAAAAAAAAAAAAGGAAATGTAAAAGACCTTAACATTGTATACATTCAAAAAGTGAGAACTACTACTTCAGGTAGTATTCACAGGAGTCCCTGAAAATACTTTTCATGGAAATAAATCAAACTATTTGCAGTAGAAATGCTCAAATAACAGCAGAATTTACATGGCTAAATTACTCATTAAGTCTGGCAAGTGATAGGAATTGATACAGCACTCGTTACAACTGTACACTTCCAAGCGCAGTCACAATACAAGGGAATAACTGCCCAAAACTCACACCATCATTATCTCCATTTGTCCCATGACTCTTGGATTTTTATCTTTAAAAAAAAATTCTCCAACAAAACAATGGCCACCATTTTACCCTCTGTTGAAAATAAAAATTCGAGGGAATCAACTATAGATTCTCTTTTGCTCTTCTTCATAGCCCTGGCTGGGCTGAAGAATATGTATCTGGCCATTTAACTTAGTGATTATTTGCACATTTCAATTATCATTATTACCATCTTATTTTCTCTTTTTTCACCGTACACCAGAGCAAGTACTACTACTTTAGATAATCTTCAAAGGAGTCCTTAAGAACACTTTTCAAGGAAAGAAAGAAAACTGTACAATTTAAGTGATCAAGTAACAGCAGGATTTATATGGCTAAATTACTCATACATTAGACTCCTGAGCTGCATCAGAAGTAAATAACTGCCAGATACTTAAAGGCAACAACTACTTCAAACAGTTATGCTGAAAATTTAGAGTCATCATTTATGAGTGGCCAATGATCTAGGCAAACAAGAAATGCTGCATGGATTGACAAAATTTAAAAACAAGAACAGCAGCTATGAATTAGCAGGAGTCACTCTTTCTCTTGGCGGCTCATGACTCTTACTATATATAAGAATATATCCCCAGTACCACATACACAAAAAAACAATAGCTGTTTTAGTAAAAAGAATGGTAACTCAGGAGCTGCCCTGATACAGCACTTCTGATACATCTATGGATGTATGGATGAAAACAGAGAAAGGAAACCTATGGTGTGGTTCTGATCAGGAAAAGACAAAAACTACTTTATTTCCAGAAATTGGCTCAAGGTGATGCTTTTCTCTCATGAATTTCATCTGTCCACATCTTATTAAGCTGAGCTGCTCGACCTGCGTAAAGGAGATGGGAAACCTGCTGGGGCAAGACAGATCCCAGATGAACCAATTACATGATGAATTATTGGCTACTGAGGGCTGTTATTTTCAAGAGGAATCACGCTAACATCAAACTTAATTTTTTAAATGCTCACTGTCCAATCTCAAGATCACTAATGTCTGCCTGACAAACATGAATAGACCATACAATTACCACAAAAGCAACAGAAAATAAAGAAAAAAGAAAACGAGTTTAAACATGAGAGAGACGCAGCTAATAAATACTATAATGTACAAGTTATATTCTATTTTAGAGTTTCACTTTCCTTTACTATAGAAACAGTAAATTATATGATTAACATAGTTCTACTCTGTGCCAAATTGTATTCTACATTTTTTTTTCAGTACAGTTTCTAAGACAGCAGAATGCCCCTCTCTCCCTATTCTTATTATTTGATTGTACGCCCTGTCTTATTTATTTAACTTTGGATCTAATTGCCTAATATCCTACATACAGTAGTAGATTACAATAAATGCCTGTAGAAATAAGTTGCTCTTTTTTTTCTGAATTTCTCTCCTGGCAACTTAGACATAAGGAAGACAAATTAATTCCTTAATGTTTTAATGACACACTGTGGCCAAACCTTAATTTCCTCTGCACCACCTTAGTGAATCTGCATGCTGTATAATAGTACATCTGATGGATGTGCTTAGAAATTACTCAGCAGCTCTAAGTAACAAAATGTAGTTAATGGAGAAGTAACTTAGGAAGGTTGAACTTTTGAAGAGTTGGACATTCCAGGCATGGTGGCATATGCCTGTAATCCCAACACACTGAAGGTTGAGGCAGGAGGATCACTATGAGTTCAAGGCCAGACTGAGCTACATATCAAGTTCAAGGTCAAGAGAGATACAGAGAGAGACCTTGTCTCACCCCCAACCCTGCTACCAAAAGAAAAGTTGGACAAATTGGCTGCCTGTAGTAGCACTTGCTGCCCAGAAACTCAGAAGGCTGAAGCAGGAGGATTGCAAGTTTGAGGCCAACCTTGGGCAATTTAATGAGACTTTGTCTCCAAATAAAAATAAAAAAGAGGTGCAGATGTAGATCAGCACTCCCTTGGTTCAATCCCCAGTAACTCCCCAACCTCTAAAAAAGAATTGGACAAATCCATCTAGTTGTAACCATTCATTTTTAAATTCTAGAGCCTGAAACCACAATGCTCCTTGAAGAATCTGAATATTTATATTTTTGGACAATTTGCCTTAACAGCAGTTTTGTAAAAAAACAAGCAAGCAAGAAAGAATACTTGTTTGGAGACAAATGTGAGGAGGAAAGTATAAGCATGTTTCTACCTGTTTCTTAAAATGGAAGAAGGGAAGAAAGTATACTTACTGCTACTGACCTTTAAGTGGGCTAAAATGTCAAGCCCAGACCCTTTAAATGAATTAATTTCCTAGGCTCATAAACCTTGACAAAGGACATGTGAAAGGATAGTAAAACAGAGCAAATTCTAAGATAAAATCAACTTTAAAATATTTTTCTCTGTACATTTACCAAATCTAATTGTATAGAACCTGAACAAATGACATGGTAAGAATCAATGGCAGTTCCATCCTATAAATCTAACACCAATATTTTATCCTCACATTATCTCTTCTTTCTAAGACTGAAGACCCAAGACACAGGGAGCTTAAGTAAGCAGTCCAATGCTAAACTAGAAAGCTGCAGAGGTACCTTTCTAGAAGATAAGTATCCTCACTCCTAGTGCAAGGTTTATTCTCCATTGAGCCTGCCTTACTCTATACCCAGTATCAAATTCTAATCTATGAATGTAAGTTTTGGTCATTTTTCCTAATTCCCAAGATTTATTTAGCCTTTCTCTGCCTTCTCAGCAGCCCTATTACAAATATGTGTTTTCCTAACATTACCTCGTCCTCTGTCCATTCTATGAGATACATCACTAGCAAGTTAGTCTACATTATTCTATGTACCTGTTCAAAAAATTTCACTGCCTATTAACTACTCCATTTGCCTATTAACTTTCTGGGTATGAAATCCTCTCACTGTCCCCCCCCCTTCCTTTTTCTTTCTTTCTTTCTTTCTTATTTTGTTTTGAGACAGGGTCTCATATGTAGTTCAAGCTGGTCATGAACTCACTATGTAGCACAGGCTAGCCTTGAACTTGCAGTGATCCTCCTGCTTCAGCTACCCAAGTGCTGGGATTACAGGTGTGTGCCACCACACCTAGCCTGACATCACAAATTTCTAAAACAAACATCCCTACACACCTTTCTGCCTACAAGTAACTTGTGTTCCAGGCAAACCTCTCTGTCTGATAGCCCAAGATTCTAGTGCTCCCTATGACATATCCCATAAATTTTTTTTGTTTTGCTTATATTTTAGTTCACAAGGTTTCTTCAGCCTAGAATATCCTACAATCTCCACTACAATAAATCCTTCTCATTTTCCAAGGCCTAATTCCAAGAGTCTAAGACATTGTGCCTAAAAAAACAAACAAACAAACAAAAAACAGAGCCTTTGCCTTAAAGTACATCCCACATCCCTTTTAATTATTTTTGTTTTGAGACAGGGTCTCACTAAGTCACTAAGTTGCCCAGGCTGGGCTCAAACTTGTGACCTTCCTGCCTTAGCCTCCTAGAGTCTGGTATTACACCACTGCCCAGCTCACATTGTATCTTTCCTAATACAGAGGACCCTCAAGTTATGACCAGCCTGACATATAAACAACTTGGGTTAATTAGGTTAATGGAAGATTCAATTGCCTCTTGTTATCTACAGTGTGTGCCCAGGTAAACATCCAGACTTACCACCAACTTGAGTTACACCAGTCTTCAGTAACCGATCGAGTTCGTAAGTCAAGGGTCCACTTTAATTCTAACCAGGAGTAGGTCTCACCAAATACCTTAAAAAATTTAATTTTTTTCAATGTGTGCCTTTTTTTGTCATGCTAAAAGAATAGTATTGAGGAAAGGAAAGACAATTGAATGTAGCTATATCTCCAAAATCCCTTTTCATTAACTGCAGTTATTTAACAAGCACCTCATAGCTGCTATTACTTCTTCACCCAGCTAAGGAGAGATGTCTAGTTCTAAAGAATTAGGGCCTGGAAGAAGATGGATGAGCCATTTCTTCATCTATATGGAGAACCCCTGAAACTGAATCCTGAGTGTCCTGTCTCTTAACCTGTGGATCTCAGAATCTAACTAAAGACCTTAAGAAGTCACTGCATGGAGCTCTTGGGTAATATACAAATTTTATAATAAACATTCAAACTCCTCTTAGATAAAGAATAAACAAAAACCACACACACACAAAAAAAACTCCTCTTAGAGACTTGTCAAGTAAGTATGATTCTCCCTTCCAGAAACATAAGCAAATACTGTCTTGCAAGCCTTGCCAAATTCAGAAATTTCCATACGAGTTTGAATCCTGCTATTTGATAGTGATGAGGTTGGTCAAAGAACTAGTACTCCAAGGTAAACTAGTATTTGTACTCCAGATGCTTATTATTTGCATGTATTTCTCAATCTGTGAGTTGCTTTTTAGGCTGTTACTACCAGGAAGTAATTTCTGCCTGCAAAGATAAATCTAAGCATCTTTACCCTTCCTCTGACATTGACATACTAATTTTTATGCTTTACTATCTAGCATTTAATTCTCTATGCCAGACTTATTTTTTCAGTCTCATCTAAACTAATTCTCTTCACATTCATGTGCTCCTCTAAATCTGAGCTTCTTACTTTTCTTGAATAAATTTAGCACTCTGACATTTGTATACCTTTGTTGGCTGTGTCATTCCCTAGGATTCCTTTCCCAACCATTTTCTGTATGTGTTCTAATCCTGCCACTACTTATTCAATATTTATCATGCATTACAAATATGCCAAAATTAAGAAGAAAGCTAAAAATGTCTTTTGCCCTTGTGAATTCACAATCTCTTTCTTTAAAGGTTAAAATGCCACTTCTTCCATATGAGATTTTCTTGAATTCCTAAGAGAAGGAATCTTTTCTTAAACTTCCCTAGCAATTTTCTCTAACGGAAATTCAAACTTAAGAGTTCTTGAGATACAAAATTTACAAGATACCACATATACATAGCAAGTTCCTAGAGGGCAAGAAACTCATTTCCACCATTTTACAACCTCTAGAAGAACACTCAACAAATATTTACTCATTCAAAAGGCATTCATTAGCTGGTATTGTGCACCCCTGTAATCCCAGCATTTGCGAGGCCCAAGAAGGAAGATCATGCGTTTAAGGCCAATTTCAACTACATGAGACCTGGTATTAAAAAACAAAGAAAAAATTATTACAAATTCCATGTAGGTTTCTATATCTATCCACAGGAAAGCAGACACAAAAGACAATGCATTTGCCTTTGTGGAGCTACTGTAGAGGAGGAAACCTTTATTAACTATGTAAGCAAATACATGTGTGTAAGTATATTTAATTACAATTTGTGATAATTGGTATAATGAAAGTAAAACATGACAGGAGAGAAAGAACAAATTTAGATGGAGAAAGGCAGGTAGGAAAGAAAAGGAAGTCCTCTTTAAGAAGGGGATATTCAAATAGACAGATAAATTATTAGAACTTAGTAAAAGGGCAAAGAAATATCCTATTAAAGCAAAAAAAAGAATCAAGGGCATTCAAGGACAATATGAAAACAACACAATGAGGGACAGCCGGAGAGGTCAAGAGGATGAAGAGAAGTTTGTTCTTGTTTTTGATGCTGGGGACTGAGTTCATGAAGACATCTGATGAGAAGCAAAAGGGGTACCAGCTAACCAGACCCTTAGGGATTACATTTATGTTTTGATAGGATATAAAATTTTGACTTCTGTATAGAATCAATTGGCTTTTATTTGCTCTTACCTAATAGTATTTCCTGTGCAAGCTCTTCTGTGAGGGAGATTTACACAAGGAAAGAAAAAATTCTTACAGAGCCATGGGCTATAAGCATTTCATCTACCAGAATCCAGAAGGACATCTGTTAACATTTTAGAAGGACTAGAAACACCTAATTTCTGGGTTATAATATGGTTTGAGGAGTAAAACCTAGGAATATTTTATAGGCACTAGAGTAAGAAAAATTTACTCCTGGACTTAAGAGCTTCTAAAGTCATCTGCCACTCTTCAAATGAGAGTTACGCTTAAAGGATACTGTTAAGAATTTGGAATGAGACAGTATTCAAATCCTGGCTTTACTAATTGTTATCTAAGTTTCCTAGTGACATTTCCTATAAAAGTCTTTTGGGTCTTTAGGGTGGCAATAGGTACTACCTATAGGGTTACTAAAGGGACTATGTCAATTTTAACTGCACTTGGATAGATGACTCAAATTGGTACTCACTAGCTAAATAAATAAATAAAAGGAAGTTAGACAAAGCTCTGGGAGGAACATGGGTGGTAGAATGTCAGAAAACATTCTGTGCTTAATAAGTTTTCATTGGACTATTTTACCTGGACAATGATTTAAGACAAAGCCTGCTTTGCACTTGTACCTCCAACAAGACATTATTGACTAGTTTAAATTCCAGGTTTTAACGCCCTGCATTAAGAACAATGGGGAACATACTAAACTGAGTCCAAATGTGGATTCTGTTTCCAATTCCATTTTGGTGAGTTCTTTTGAATAAAACAATTTTTCAACATCAGTGTTATAGTCATTTTGGACTAGATAATTCTTTTTTGTATGAGCTGTCCTGGGTCTTATAGGATTTTAAATAATATTCCTAGCCTCTGCTCACTACAGTCATAACTAAAAATGTTTCCAGACATTTACAAAAGTCCTCTGGGGATAAAATTACCCTGCCCCTTGAAAACTACTTTCAGTCTCTGAGTTTCACTGTATCATCTGAAACTCACTTAAACATGGAGGTAACATCATTTCATCTGCCTGCAGGGTAGTTATATGATTCAAACAAGATAATGGGGAAAAATGGTCGGGGCGGGGAGATCTTTATGTTCTGAGTACTAAACAAAGAAATCAAAGGAAATCATTTACAGTTTGCTTACAGAATGCACACTAAGGCACACTTAAGGCTATGTGCAGTAAACATACCTTTTAGGTGGGTACTCAATAAATATTTACTGATTATTTTTAAGTTAGGATCCAACAGCAACTTCATTTACTGTTGTGGCATGTTCCCAGGCACACTGTTTCTAAAAACTGTTTAACCACAGCAGTATAGTATGTTTCCAAACCTAAATTCATCTAGAGGATGGATCTGCATTAAACAAGAATGGCCACCCATTTTATAGAAGAAAAACAACATACAAAAGGTTAACTCATCAGCCTAGGTGATGAGTAGTCTGTAATGATTTATACCTAAATGACCCCACCACCACCAAAGACTCATATGCTTAAAGGTGGACTTCGAGGAGGTGACTGGATCACGGATATGTGATACTCATTAGTGGATTAGTCCACTGATGAATTTAAACCTAAATATGATTTGGGAGATGAGGCCCAGTTGGAGGAGGTGGGTCACTGGGGGCATGGCTTAGAAAGGTCTAACAGACCATAGCTTTAGATAGATTCCATCTCCTTCCCTCTTCCGTTGATCCCTCTCTGCTTCTCACTGCCATGTCACGAACTGTTTCTTCTCTGCCATTGGCGCCCTGCTTTGGAACCAGGGGTCTATGGACTAAAACCTCTACAAACTATGAGCCAAAATAAACGTTTCCCCCTTTAAGTTTTGAGTGTCGAGAATTTTGTCTCAGTGTGCAGAAAGTAACTAAGACACAGTCATGAGGACCCCGACTCTTACCGCAAGCCATCTTTTTTTTTATTATTTGTAGCACAGTGCTTCTATCCAATTAACATAGTTTTTTTTTTCTTTTTCTTTTTCTTTCTGGAGGCAACTCAGAAAAAGTAAGATAGAAAAACAGCAACACTTTTTAGAGACACTTAAAAAGGAATGCAGATCTGATCCTATTACAAGGCACATTTGGATATTCTCTACAATCACAGTAAACCAATTTCAAATTATTCAAGCATTCTATCAAGTACATGACATTCTTGCCCAGTAAGTTGTCCAAGAAGAACTAAATCTAATTATTATCTACCTCAGAGTAGTAGTGTCTTACAGTGTTTTATATTAGGCTTATGGCACAGAATATTTGCTAACACTGTTAACTACATTTTTGGCTTCCTTACTTCTATGTAGCTCTAAGAGAGATGGAAATGGGCTTCCAAGGACTTGAGCCCCAGCCTTCAGCATTCTTTTTTTTTTTTTTTTTTTTT
>NW_022900948.1:29509997-29513019 GCF_012274545.1 Fukomys damarensis | reverse complement strand
CCCTTAAGCTTTTTTTTTTTTTTTTTTTTTTTTTGAGACAGGGTCTCACTACGTATTTGAGACTGACCTGGAACTCACTGTGCAGCCCAGGCTAGTCTCAAACTCTGCCTGCCTCAGCCTCCCGAGTGCTGGGATTACAGGTGTGCGTCACCATGCCCAGCTAGCATTCTTTTATTCAAATGCCATTCTACCTATTTGCAGTGTCAGAAACAGAACTTTAGAGACTACACTTTTAGAAATCAGACCCCTTCTGATTATATAATGCCTTGTGTGAATCATCAAACGCTAATTGTTGTCAAAGAGTCATGAGTTCCAACCACTGAGTTAACTTTTTTGGATAATTCTCAATCAATAAATGGTTTGGAGTCCACCTTAAGCTTCATACGGAATACAATTTGAAAGAACATAAGATTAGAAATTTAAATTGTGGTTTTCACATTACATTAGATAAATTAACCTTTCTGGTCACTGTTACTTTATTTAAGGAATGAAATAACTCATTTTTAGGGTATTCAGTTAGAAAAGTTTAGGAGCATATTAACAGCTTAAATGAGAAGCAAATGCACATCTGTCTTTTCTAAATGGACTGTGAATAACAGTTGATATGCTTTAGATATTGCAACATTTCAGGGGCTTTAACATTTACTTACCAAACACATTTCAGAGAGCATCTATTGTTTTCCAATTTACCAATCTTAAATAATCTCCTCTGCGAGGCACTTTGCCAAAGCAGAAATAAGAGCAAGAGTCCTCCCTGTCCTTGGAATTAGACTGCTGACCACTTTAGTCCCTGACATCTATGGAACTCAGAATGAGTTACTAAAATTTTGTGAGAACAATATACACATAAAGCTGGGATAATAAAATCTCACAAAATTTATATCACATGTAAATATACATGTGAAAGCACCTGGCATATTAATAACATGCACAGTAAATAATAAATGCTAATTATTTTCTTCCTAACTCAATTGTTTCTCAAAGTACAGTATAATCCAAGGATGGCCTGAATCAAGCCAGGCATAGTGGTGCCCACTTGTAATCCCAGCACTCTGAAACACTAAGGTAGGAGGATCGCAAGCTCAAGCCCAGCCTGGGCAAGTTAGAGAGACTCTGTCTAAAAGCAAAAAATTAAAAGGGTCTGGTGATATAGGGTAACACAGTGTGAAGGCACTGGGTTCAGTCAATCCCCAATACCATACACACACACGAAAAGAAAAGAAGAAAACAGAAAAATGACCATTTGGATCAGGATTATCAGGGAATTTGCCTAAAAATAATATTTATAAACCCTACTCCATATCAGTGAATCATCATTCAGGAAGCAAGCCCTCAACATTTAGATGTTTATCAAGCTACACAGGAATTCATATCACTCTAAAACTTGAGAACCACAATTCTCAATTTCAGAGATATGTAACACAGATCCATAGTTTAATAGTCCTGCCTTATCTATGATTTTGCTTTCTATGATTTGAGAGGTGAATGCGATACTTAAAATATTCTTCAAGAGAGACTACACTCACGTAACTTTTAATTATATATAATTGTTTTATTATTAGTTATTACTAATCTCTTATTGTGCTTACTTCATAAATTAAATTTTATCACAGATATGAATGAATAGGAAAAAACAAAATATATATAGAATTTGATAATATCTGTGGTTTCAGACATCTGCTGGGTCTTGGAACAAATCTCCCATGGATAAGGGGTAGGGAGAATACTATATACAGAATCTAAGATTTGGATATTTAACAAGTAAGAACTTAAAAAAGCAAAAAAGAAAATAAAAGAAAAAAGAAAGCTCAGACTCAAAAAGAAACTAAAACATAACATTTGTTTATTTTGAAATTCCAACAAGAGCAAAGAGCTGGCCTACTTCCACTTAAAATGTACACATATTACCACCTAATAATCTAAGAATCTTCTGGGTGAACATGGAATGTAACACTAAACTGCTTAACGTTGAGATTTTAGAGAGGTGAATTTAATTCTCTCTACATGAAGAATTATGGCGTGTAATTCCCAATACAATTAATGAATTTAAGATTTTCTCCCAGTGCTGGGAATGTAGCTCAGTGGTACAGCACTCACCCAGCATGTGTGGGGCCCTAAATTTGAAAATTTGATCCCAAGAACTGCAAAAAACAAAAAACAAAAATAAAAACAAAGAAACAAAAAAATAGATTTGCTCCCAGCTGAGCACTCCAGAGTCTCACCCTGACCAACAAGTACATTTCTGACTTTGGAATTTGGTTTGAAAGCCTGACAAGTCCACCAAAACCAAACAAAAAAACATGAGAAGGTGTAGTGAACATGTAAAACATAGGATTTTGTGACCCACAAAAAGCAGAATTAAGCAAAGTAAAACTAGAGTGAAATTAAGTGAGACTTGATAGCTGACAGCTTGGAAGCTGACAGCCTGGATGCTGAGTGTTAAGACAGATAAGAGTTTGCTGTGACATGTGGGGAATTCCCCCCCCGACCGTGTGCCGTGACACATGACTGCTGTGACATAAGATTAAGAGTTTGAAGTAAGGTAATGCGAGTGTTGAGGAGTTAACTTAGATAGAGCATATGGATGTATTAGATTAGAAATGACTTAAAGTATAAAAGGAGAAGACTACAGACAGATGACGTCGCTTGACGACTCCGTCAAGATGACCTGCTGAAGCTCTGCCCGAGACGCAGGAGCTTCCAGACCTGGAACAGAGGATCTGCATCCCTGCTCTGTCCGAGATGCTGACACGCTGTACCTGATCCTGACTGCCGAAACATCGAAGTCGCAGCTCGACCCTGCGAAGCCTGAGACCAGACTACATCTACCAGGTCGTATGCCCTCACCTATAGCATGATAGCATTTATGATTGTGTTAGAGATATTATGGGCTGGCATTATTTCTGGATTGCGCTGGCAATTGTAGTTGTATCCTTTGTGTGGGCTTGTATTTGTATTGTTAATGAGAGTAAAAGCATTGATCAAAACGAAACCGAATTGGCAATCATTGATGCGCTGACCC